>NW_012274067.1:0-1202 GCF_000151885.1 Dipodomys ordii
ACAGTATTTTCACAATAAAAAAAAAAAGACTGCCCACTCCAAATCTGGACACAAATCAAGTCATCAAAGGCCAGCCATCAGAAAAATTATGGCATGAGAGAAAGGAACATAAATCAAAATGGTATGCAAACATTTTCTCACCAATGATTAGATAACACCAGAAGAAATGGTGAAAACAAAAATGAAATGAAGAGGGGGGAAGGAGTGACAGTCCAAAAAGAGATGTACTCATGAAATGACTTGTGTTGTGTAGATGCACGCACATGTGTGATTTTCCTATTGTTCCTGGCCTTTAAACCTTTAAAAAATACTAAATAGGAGTAAACTAGATTTATATATCATGTTTTTGCTGGGTAATGCTGTATAAGTAATGAATGATTTAAATACCAAAGTTACAGTTTCTAGTAAATCACTTAACTCTTTATCTGTAAAATGGGACTGTTGACAATTATCTCATCTGGTTGTTGTTGTTATTGTTTTTAATGGTTACTTTGGTCTGAACCAGGGGCTTGTGTTGCCTGGCAGGTGCTCAGCCTGAGTCATACCCTCAACCCTTGTGACATTCTTAAATCTAGTGTGTTTCCATTAGCAAAGGGCATCTCAAGTCATTTTCTCCAAAAACTTCTACCTAAAAAAGGGGACTCTTCTCTCCCTATGCCACTTTTCATCAAACAATAACACATCTCTCTGTCCACAACAAAAATCCTTGGAGTCTAGAACTCTCCCAGGAAGAACCAGAAACACTGATGTGTATCAATGGAAAAACAAACTTAGAGCTGGCAGAGAAATGTACCCAATTATAGGGATAACAATGTTATTCTCCCAATCCTGAAAGACCATGTTAAATTCTGAATTCTAAAGAAAGGAAGAAAAGGGAAGGGGAATGACAAGGGGAAGAAGAGAAGAAAGAGAGAAAGGGAAAGATGATAGAGAAACAATATGGTGCGAAGAAGATGTAAAAACATGGAAATCCTGGGAGTTGAAAGATTAGAAAACCAGATTAAAAGCATGCTTTTAAACAAGGATTCAAACAACTGCTAGTACTGCTATGTAGCAGTAAGGAATTTATACTGAGTCAAGTATTGTTTGATACAAGTTACTTAATATGTCACTACAAAACCCTCACATTTCCAAAGAGCTTCCTTCCTTTTTCTTTCTTTCTTTTTGGGTCCAGTCGTGGGGCCTGAACTCTGGGCCTGGGC
>NW_012274068.1:0-1189 GCF_000151885.1 Dipodomys ordii
GGAAGTGGCTCAAGTGGTAGAGCGCTAGCCTTGAGCTGAAGAGCTGAGGGACAGTGCCCAGGCCCAGAATTCAAGCCCCATGATTGACCGGTGGGGGGTGGGGGGTGGGAGGGGTGGAGTTCCTGCTTTGGCCTGGTGGCTTGGCTCTTGTTAAGGAGAAGAGGTTTCTGCTTTGGGACAGGAAAGGACTTTTGAAATGTTAGATTTTATCTTAAAGTGGTTTCTTTCCAAGATGGAATTAAGACACCTCAGATTATTCAGGAACTATCTGAGGGGCTGGGAAGGTGGCTCAGTGGTAGAGTGCTGGCCTAGCATGCATGAAGCCCTGGGTTCGATTCCTCGGTACCACATACACAGAAAAAGCCAGAAGTGGTGCTGTGGCTCAAGTGGTAGAGTACTAGCCTTGAGCAAAAGAAGCTCAGGGATAGCGCCTGAATTCAAGCCCTAGGACTGGCCAAAAGAAAAAGAACTAACAGAGGGTTGTGGGTTTATTTTGAGATTACTTTGTATACTGTTCATCTTCAGAAATCATCTGACATAAATACATTTCTCTTATTCAAATTAGCCAATCACCAGGCTGGGAAGGTGGCTCAGTGGTAGAGCGCTTGCCTCGCTTGCATGAGGCCCTAGGTTCGACTCCTGAGCACCTCATAAGCAGAAAAAAAGCTGGAAGTGGCGCTGTGGCTCAAATGGTAGGGCGCTTGCCTTGAGCTGAAGAGCTGAGGGGCAGACAGCGTCCAGGCCCAGAGTTCAGGCCCCACAAAAGACAAAAGAAAAAAAATAGCCAATCACAAGCAGATGGTGAATCTGAGCTCAACCAATCTGAGCAGAGCGGGGGCGTGGCCTGCTGGGTTAGGGATTAAAAAGGGAGCAGCCTGCTTGCTTGCTGGGACAATTCCTCTATGTATCTTGGGGCTGTGACTCTTACTGGTTCTTGGAGAGCATAGTTAGAACCGGAGGGAGGCCTGCCCGCCCTGACCTCCACTGGCCCCCTCTTCCAGCCTTATTCTCACATGATGCCACGGCGACTGAGCACCCAGAGGTACCGCCTGCAACAGCCACTGCCGCCACCGCCACCGCCGCCGCCACCTCCTCCTCCACCTTATTACCCCAGCTTCCTGCCCTACTTCCTGTAAGTACCCGCACGGTCATCCTAGAACCCTGGTTGTCCCTGGAGCACCCCCACCCC
>NW_012274069.1:0-3255 GCF_000151885.1 Dipodomys ordii
AAAAAAAAAAAGAGAGTCTCACAGACTTTCCTGCCCAGGCTGGCTTTGAACCGCGATCCTCAGATCTCAGCCTCCTGAGTAGCTAGGATTGCAGGTGTGAGCCACCAGCACAGGAATGTACTCTTTATCCGACGTATGTCGCTGTCATTCCTCTGAACATCACCTTAATAACAACAATAAAAAATTAGGGCTGGGAATGTAGGTTAGTGGTAGAGTGTTTGCCTAGCATGCATGAAGCCCTGGGTTTGGTTTCTCAGTACCACATCAACAGAAAAAGCCAGAAGTGGTGCTGTGGCTCAAGGGGTAGGGGGCTGGCCTGGAGCACAGACAGGCTCAGGGACAGAGTCCAGGCCCCAGTGAAATAACAAGTCTGGTGTTTGCCTTGCTCTGCAAAAACTGAGGCACCAGGGCCAATCAAGGCCTCTCAGTTCTTGGTGAGTCTGCCAGGTGACAGGTGGACAGCAGAGAGATGGTGACCAACGCATGTCATGTGCTATATTTGGGACATACTCATACACAATAAAATTGTGCGTTCTGAATGAAACCTGGAGACCATGCTGCCAGCCTGGGCCCCCCCTCCTTTTACTCCCTGCATGTTCCCGGAGAGGAAATGGGGTTCCAGCTGGGGTGGGGCAATGCAACGGCCTCCCTGTGTGGGCTATAAGAGAGCCTGGCGGGCCCCAGGTGGGTACAGAGCCCTCAGGGAGCCCGGAACCGCCATGACCTCCATCTCCCCGCCCTCCAGCCCTGCTCTCATGGCTGCGCTGCTGGCCTTGCTATTAAGCGGTGAGTGATGATCATCCTCGTGTGTGCATCCGTGCATGGGTGTGCATGCTGAGACTTGAATTTGGGGCCTGGGTGCTGTCCCTTGCTTTTTGGCCCAAGACTGGCACTTTACCACTTGAGCCACAACACCACTCTGGCTTTCTCAGTGTATGTGGTACTGAGGAATCGAACCCAGGGCTTCATGCCTGGGAGACAAGCACTCTACCATTAAGCTACCTTCCCAGCCCTCATAAGACTTCCCTATCCAAGCTGGCTTTGAACTGTGAACCTTAGATCTCAGCCTCCTGAGTAGGTAGGATTATTGGCGTGAGCCACCCGTGCCTGACTAGTGCTGGCCAACCTCTTGGTGTCCATCTGGCTCTTTCCCATCACCCATGGGTATGCTTGACTCATACTCATGGGTGGATGGCAGCTAGGACAAGGAACCCAGAAAGCAAGCAAGCCAAGCACCTGTGGTTCAGGCCCCAGAGCTGGCAAGAAGGAGGAGTCGGAGGAGGAAAAGGAAATTGCCAGCCAGGGCACAGGTGGCCTGCACCTGCAATCCTAGGACCTCAGGAGGCTGAGATCTGAAGATCATGGTACAAACCAGGTGAGAAAGTCTGTGAGACTATCTCCAATGAACCAGCAAAAAGATGGAAGTGTGGCTCAAGAGGTAGAGCTCTAACCTTGAGTGCAAAAAGCTCAGGGACAGCATCCAGACTCCGAGTTCAAGTTGGAAGGGGCTTAGTGGTAGAGTGCTTGCCTAGCATGCATGAAGCCCTGAGTTCGATTCCTCAGTACCACATACAGAAGTGGTGCTGCGACTCAAGTAGTAGAGTACTAGCCTTGAGCACAGACAGACTGAGGGACAGTGCCTAGGCCCTGAGTTCAAGCCCCAGGATTGACAAGAAAGAAAGGAAGAGAGAAAGAAAGAAAGAAAGAAAGAAAGAAAGAAAGAAAGAAAGAAAGAAAGAAAGAAAGAAAGAAAGAAAGAAAAGTCACCAGCCAGGCACTGGTAGCTCACGCTTGTAATCCTAACTACCTAAGAGGCTGAGATCTGAGGAGCACAGTTCAAAGCCAGCCATGGCAGGAAGGTCCCTGAGACTCTTTTTTTTTTGGGGGGGGGGTGGTCATGAGGCCTGAACTCTGGGCCTGGGCGCTGTCCCTCAGCTCTTCAGCTCAAGGCTAGCACTCTACCACTTGAGCCACAGCACCACTTTCGGCTTTTTCTTCTGCTTATGTGGTGCTGAGGAATCGAACCTAGGGCCTCAAGCATGCAAGGCAAGCGCTCTACCACTGAGCCACCTTCCCAGCCCCCGTGAGATTCTTATCTCCAGTAAACCACCAGAAAACCAGAAGTGGAGCTGTGGCGGTAGAGCCCTCGCCTTGAGCTGAAGAGTTGGGGAACAGCACCCAGGCCCAGAGTTCAAGCCCCATGACCAACAACAACAAAAAAAAGAAGTCACAGGCTGGGAAGGTGGCTCAGTGGTAGAGTGCTTGCCTTGCATGCATGAGGCCCTGGGTTTCATTCTTCAGCACCACATAAGCAAAAAGAAAAAAGCTGGAAGTGGCGCTGTGGCTTAAGTGGTAGAGCACTAGCCTTGAGCTGAAAAGCTGAGGGACAGCACCCAGGCCCTGAGTTCAGGCCCCATGACCGGACCCAAAAAAAAACAAGTCACCAAGGCCCAAGAGCCCAGAACTGGGGGTTCCTCACATCCACTGGTGGGGGGAGATCTAGCAGCCAGACTTAAGTGTAGGGGATCTGTGGGTAATCCTTGCTCTGCTCTCTGCCTCAGTTTCCCCATCTGCCGTGTGTTCTTGGAGTGCCACCTCTCAGGCCCTTACCATCCCCACCCTGTATGTCCCCCGGCCTGCAGGCCCCACACTGGCCTCTGAGATTGTGGGTGGCCGGCCGGCCAGGCCCCACGCATGGCCCTTCATGGTGTCCCTGCAGCAGCGTGGGGGCCACTTCTGCGGGGGGACCCTGATTGCCCCCAACTTCGTCTTGTCTGCGGCACACTGCGTGAATGGCAGGTGAGTGTCCCCTCCAGCTCCCAGCCTGGGGGTCCCCAGTGTGTCCGGGGTGATGATTGCAGGGCTCCTGTGAGCCTGTCCTGAGTCTGGGGTCACCAGGGCTCCCCCCTCTCCCTGATGGCTCTGGGAAAGTCCCCGGGGAGGGGATCCCTTGCGCCCCACCACGCGACCACCCACACCCTCCTCCATCCCCTCCCCACAGGAACGCCCAGTCGGTGTCTGCCGTGCTGGGCGCTCACAACCTGCGGCAGGCAGAGCGCGCCACCCGGCAGACGTTCAGGGTGCAGCGTGTGTTCGAGAACGGCTACGACCCCACGCGCCTGCTGAACGACATCGTGGTTCTCCAGGTGCCTGCAGGGAAGAGACAGGCCTGGGGAAGGGGGAGAGCTGCAGGCGTGAGGGCCAAGGGGCGGGCAGGGGGGCACTGTGGGGGCAGATGTGGGGGGCGGGGGGCAC
>NW_012274070.1:0-1355 GCF_000151885.1 Dipodomys ordii
GTAGAGCGCTAGCCTTGAGCTGAAGAGCTGAGGGACAACGCCCAGGCCCAGAGTTCAAGCCCCACGACCGACAAAAAAAAAAAAAAGAGTAATACTTTTTATATCCTTTATCCTAGTCTCCTTATGGTAAAAGTTGCTAGTTTCCTATGAGTTATGACTGCTACAGGAAATTTTTACTAAGAGGCCTTCTCATGACAATGAAAAAACAAGAGAAAAATGTCAACCCTCACACCTAACTCCATCCCTTCCTCACTCAGCCACACAAGTTCTACATACAGACCTTGTGCCTGAGCAACCTTCCCTCCCCCTCAAATCTAAAAGGAGAGCAGGCAGCAGCCTGGAAAGAGTTACTTCATCCAGTTGGCTAATAGGTCACATATTCCATGGGAAAAGATCCAGGTATGGAAAAGAGGGAATGGTTAGGCCTTCTGTGTAAGAAAAAAGAGTAGTACTAGCAACATGGTTTGCAGGTCTGGGTAAAAAGTGATAAAATTCCAGTTTGGGGGTGAAATGAACTATGTCCCCCATAGGTTTACATGCTGCCAGCCCTCCTCTGCCTGCTGGCATCTTCCCAGGCTTCTGTCTGGCACCTCCACTAAATACCTAAAAGAATCAGATTCATTCCAAAGCTTCACCAAGGAGGGAGGAGAAAGGCAAAAAGTCCTGCCAAGTACTTTGATCTATGCAGGGGGTCTCAAGAGATTCCTCCCAGGGAGAGGTGGGAGGGAGAAGGAGACTCAGACAAAGCCTGCCAAATGTGCATTCCCTAAAGACATGTCATTCCCTTTATGAGTTCCAACATCAGCGAGGAGTTAGGGCACAGGGTTCCCAGCCCCACAAGGAAAGCTTTAGTTTTCTATTCTTTATGATGTTAGCTTTAGAAGAATGGATCATGAGGGCAAAAGAGCATTCCAAAAGAAAAAAGTCCCAGATGTGCTAGGAATAGATCCTTTTCTTTTTGACTCATGTCTAAGAAAAAAAAAAAGCAAATCTATCCCAGAGTTGATTCTCAATAGCAATTCTATTTGGCAGCTAAAACCCTAATCCAAACTAGTACTGTCCATGAGATTCAAACAACACTGAGCTCCTGGCACAGAGCTGAAGGGAAGGCTGTTGGACAGGAGCCTCACGCCAGAGTCAGATGGACAGAAGACAGAGCCAAGGCATATGACCAGGTCTTAGGTCACATGAGATCTGGTACAAAATAACCTTAGTGGCTGGGAAGGTGGCTCAGTGATAGAGCACATGCCTTGCATGCCAGAGGCCCTGGGTTTGATTCTTCAGCACCACATAAGCAAAAAGAAAAAAGCCGGAAGTGGCGCTGTGGCTCAAGTGGTAGAGCACTAGCCTTGAGC
>NW_012274071.1:0-1503 GCF_000151885.1 Dipodomys ordii
AAAAATCTTTCTGCTTGTCCCAGATATATACTAGTTATTGCAAATAAGGGAAATCATGGGACCTATGTTTCTTTGGGCCTGGCTTACTTCACTTAATATAATTTTTCCAAGTCTTTCCATTTCCCAACAAATGGGGCAATGCCATTCTTTCTGATGGAGGCATGGGTGGGGTGGGGAGGGAGATGGGAGGGCAGGGATGGGAAGGGGAAACAAAGGAGGAGGCACCAAGGCTTGATAAGAAATGTACTCATTACCTTGCTCATGTAATTGTCACCCCTCTCTACGGTATTTTCACAATAAAAATTATTAATAAAAAATAAAATGAATATACAGAAAAAAAAAACAACTTAAATAGTCCTGGTTATCCAATTTGGCTGGTTATTTGCTGTTTGTCAGCAGTAGGTGAGTGCATGTATCTTGGTCTCCTGCTGTGCCTTGAGTATATTCTCTTCATAATTAAGTTGTTGAGACTTCCTGGCAAATGTAGCCGTGTTAAGAGGCTTGAATTTGAAAGAAGGGCTAGATCCTGAGCTGTCTCCCTGTGAATGGGGTTGGGGGCCCTTGTAAAAGCCTGGGCTGAGGGGATGGCTTGCTTTTGCCTTTCCACTTTTTGCCCTGAGGGGACAGAGCCCTTACCAGGCAAGCAAACCCGGCAATGCTTTGACCATGGATGTTGTAGCCTCTAGAATGGCGAGGAGACCCCTTTCTGCTTTGTATAAATCATCCAGCCAGCACAAGCACACTAAGCAACCTCCCTGTCCACCATCCCGCATCTTCCAGTTGGAATGCCCAACTGGTTGTAAAACATCCCCGAGACAGACTCAGGATGATATTGTGGAGTAATCAGCGCTCCGGTGGCAACAAGCATTATAAATGGTCAAACTGGCCCTCCTGTCAGGAGGAACATGTTAGTAGCATCCTGAAAGATCCCTTTATATACTAAGATGGTTATTAACAAACTATCCAAGCATTACCCCTTAGGCTGTTGGTGAGAATTATTTGATTTAATAAAACACATTTCCTACAATGATTATTTACTAACTTACCTGTATCCCCCCTTGTGACAATAATTCAGATTACCAACTCATTGTCTTTGAGGATCACTGTTGCATTGGCTCACCCTTTGTCCTTTGTCTCACCATTTTGTTATTCTTCTTCCCTCTCTGTGGCCAGACCACCCTGAACACACCCAATCTCGTCTGCCAACCCATTTTTAAGAGATTAAATGGAACATGGTGTGGACTAACTCAGAAAGAAGAATGGCTCAGAGAGTAGAAACAGATTTTGTCGTCTTTTCAAATTGTGGTGTGGTTATTTGTGTTTTTATTTTATTGTCAAGGTGATGTTCAGAGGGATTGCAGTTACATATGTAAAGTAGTGAGTACATTTCTTTTTCTTTTTCTTTTTTTTGGGGGGGGGTCCGGTCATGGGGCCTAAACTCTGGGCCTGGGCACTATCCCTCAGCTCTTCAGCTCAAGGCTAGCACTCTACCACTTGAGCCAC
>NW_012274072.1:0-1758 GCF_000151885.1 Dipodomys ordii
TCTTTCTTTCTTTCTTTCTTTCTTTCTTTCTTTCTTTCTTTCTTTCTTTCTTTCTTTCTTTCTTTCTTTCTTTCTTTCTTTCTTTCTGAGCTAAGCACTGAACTCAGGGGCTTGCACTTACCAGGAAACTGCTCCTTCACTTAGGTGTTGTTGGTGGTGGGGGTGGGGGTGGTGGTAGTGGTCATGGGACTTGAACTCTGGGCCTGGGTGCTATGCCTGCGCTCTTCAGCTCAAGGCAAGCGCTCTACCACTTGAGCCACAGCGCCATTTCCGGTTTCTGGTGGTTAGTTGGAGATAAAAGTCTCACGGACTTTCCTGCCTGGGCTGGCTTTGAACCTCGATCCTCAGATCTCAGCCTCCTGAGTAGCTAGATTACAGGCGTGAACCACTGGCACCTGGATCCCTGTGTTCTTTCCATCTCTGATCATATAGTAACTTTTGGGAAGTGTTTGCTAACTTTGCCATCAAGGAACACAAGCATAGGAATGATGAACAAAACCTAGAGCCATGTAACTTTTATTTATTTAATTAATTAATTTACTAACTTAATTACTTAATGTCAATTCTTAGCTTGAACTCAAGGACTGGGCACCGTCCCTGAGCTTTTGTGCTCAAGGCTGGCACTCTCTATCACTTGAGCCAGTTCTGTGTGCATGCACTCGTGTGTGTGTGTGTGTGTGTGTGTGTGTGTGTGTTTAATTGGAGATAAGAATCTCAAGGTCTTCCCTCCTCAGGCTGGTTGCAAACCTTGATCCTCAGATCTCAGCCTACTGAGTAGGTATGATTATAGGCCTAAACCACCAGTGCCTAGCTAGATCTGTGTGATTTTGAAGGGCCATCCAGAATCATTTGATATGCATGTTACCTCCTTGAAGAGATCCACAAGGGGGCACTACTTGGCTGAACTTTACTTTCTTTCTTTCTTTTCTTTCTTTCTTTCTTTCTTTCTTTCTTTCTTTCTTTCTTTCTTTCTTTCTTTCTTTCTTTCTTTCTCTCTCTCTTTTTCTCTTTCTTTCTTTCTTTTCCTTCCTTCCTTCCTTCCTTTTTTCTTTCTTCCCATTGTGCCTATTTTAAGGTTAAAAACAGTTATGATCAAAGAATATAGTATTAACATTTTCTTCATAAGGTTCCTAATTGGTTTCTTCCATTGCTAACTTTATTTGGGTGGTTGTATTTTTCACTGCAGTAAAATGTACACCTATGAAATGTCCCACTGAAACAATTTCAGAGTGTACAAAGGCATTCTGTACATTCAAATTGTTGTGCAGTCATCATTACTACACACCTCCAGAACTCTGTCCTTTTCCCAAACTGAAACTCACCACCCAGTCAAGTATTTTCCCCTTACCCTGACCCTGGCAGCCATCATTTTAGTATATGGGTGAAATGTCAATAAAATTGATTACACTTGGTATCTCATTTAAGGGGACTGGATTATATTTCACTTACTATCATTTTTCAAAGTTCACTCATGTTGTTCCAGATGATTCTTAAGGAATCTTCTGTAACCTTCCTAAACACCAGAAGTTATGGAGGAAAGCTGCGCATTCTCCCAGTATACCTGTATTTGTACTTGATCTTTATTGAACTTTTTCTCCTTCACTGGGGCTTCTTCTTGAAATTATTCAGTCACCATTGCTTGGTGAGTCAAATTCTACCAACCAATTTCTTTCTTTCTTTCTTTCTTTCTTTCTTTCTTTCTTTCTTTCTTTCTTTCTTTCTTTCTTTCTTTCTTTCTTTCTTTCTTTCTTTCTCTCT
>NW_012274073.1:0-1022 GCF_000151885.1 Dipodomys ordii
GGGGGCAGGAGCTCCAGGATTGGAGGACAGATGTCTCAAAGGAAATGAGTTACGAAAAATAAAATAAGCCACACGTTAACGAAGGATAACAGCAATATAAATGACCACAATAGCTACTTAAAACAAATCAAGCCTCTTTTTTCTAGGTCTGTTTAGGTTCTCCTGAAAGCAGAGCCTAAGATGCAGATCATTTATGTGTGAGACTATCTCAGGAAGCAGGAAGGAACCAAAAGTGATGGCGCTGGGGAGGAAATACTACCAACATCATCCCATGACCCTAGAGAGCTGATCTCAACAGGACCTCTGGAGAAACAGGCAGCTGCAGAAGGCCCTGTAGATGGACCATTCGTGCTTGGTTTTGACACTGGGCAATGTAACCATTCTTTGCATAGCTGTAGAAAACATTTTTTTTTAAACCGTGGGATAAAATTAATCTTTCCCTTAGAATTCCAAATACAACACTAGGGCCACCTCTTTTCTTCTGTCCTAAATAAACTTTGGTAAGTCTTGATTTTTTAAATAGGCACAAACATACCCGTACTCAGAGAGAAAGAGGAAGGAAGATGCCAGTTGCTATCACCCAAAGGATGGTGCTTTTATACCGAGAGTACTTCTCACTGAAGAGGAGAGACAGATATTCACTTGTCCATTCAATTTGGATTTATCATACATCTAATTTGTGCTGAGGAATGTGCATGGCACTAAAACTAACTGTGGTAAACCAGCCAAAATCACTACCTTCATGCCATTTAGGTTATAGAAAATCAAATGGATGAAGGAAACTAGTGTATAAGTAACGGATGAGTGAACACAATGGGGAATCACAAAAGAAGATGGTGGGAAGAAAGTGTGTAATGTTGGTGAGATTTTATAAAAGATTTCTAGCAAAACAACTCTAGGGCTGGGAAGGTGGCTCATGGTAGAGTGCTTGCCTTGCATGCATGAGGCCCTGGGTTCGATTCCTCAGCACCACATAAGCAAAAAGCAAAAAGCCAGAAGTGGTGCTGTGGCTCAAGTGGTAG
>NW_012274074.1:0-1355 GCF_000151885.1 Dipodomys ordii
GTGGGAGGTGGGGAGAGGGGCGCACGCGGGGTGCCGGGAGCCGCCCTCCGCCCTCGCTGCCCGCCCGCCGGGGTCTGCTAACAAAGCTACATTTGGAGATCAATTCCGCCGCGGCTGGAGCATCCAGAGGATGCGGTTGTCATGGAGACGGGGCCGAGCGAGGAAGCCCGAGATGGTCCGGACTGGGCCAAGGAGCCGGGGTACCGGCCCGGAGCCCCAGCCCAGCCCGCAGGGAGGGTCAGGGCGGGCCTGCCCCCTGCCGCCTCCCCGTTATGTACAATCCCGCGTCCGGGTGAGCGGGGATGGAGTGCGGGGGGGGGCAGCTTGGTGGTCCGCGATCGGGGTGTTTGCTGCGGGCTGGGGCCTGCCGGCAGTCTCCTTCCCCACCGCACAGCTCTGAGGATTTATTTCTGTTTCCAGTTTCCCAACTTTGACGGCGGGGCTGGCGGGCCAGGCCTGGGCGGCGGGGCCGCGGGAGCGGGGCTGTAGGACGGGGGCGTGGCAGCGGCCTCGAGGCCCCTGGGAGCCACAGAAAGGCTGTGGCAGCCTCGGGAGGGAGGGGGCCTGGGAGCGGGCTGCAGGGGCTGGGTGGGGCAGGAAGTCCAGATGTGCGGACTACCTTGCCCCGCTGACCCTCCCCCCTCCCAGACTCCTTGTTCTTCTTGGAGCATGGGTGGATGGGGGGGAGTTGCTCCCTGGAATGAGAAGTGGGGGCATTGTTTTTTTTTATACAGGCCCTGGGGGCCATTGCCCACCCCTTTGTCTTGGGGCCATCTTGTGGGGTTCAGGAAAGGGAGGGGGGAACCAATGCAGTAGTCACAATGCAAAAGGGTCCAAGGCTCTCTTGTCAGCTCAGGAGAAAGCCAGGCTGATCTCAGGGAGAGGGCTCAGATGGGCAGCCTGAGTCTGCCGTGGTGGGGGGCGGGCATCTAGATTTTCTTGGGTTCCCCTGCTCCTCCATCCAGCCTGCAGAGGTAAGAAGTGTTGAATTGGGGCTTGCAGGATCGGTGGGTAAGGAATGTGGTGACCAGGCCTGACCTGACAGATACAGTTATTCTCCTCCCTCTCCTGAGACACTAGGAAAAGGCACAAGTTCTGTGTCCTGGGATCCTCAGCTAGAAAGAATAGACCAGCTGCTCTCCCCTGCCTACCCGACTTCTCTGGAGGAGAGAGCTGCCCTTCCCAAAGCTCTTATCTCCCCATGTTTTGTAGGAGCTAGTGGCCTTTTTTTTTTTTTTTTTTTTGGTACCAGTACTGGATTTTGAACTCAGGGCCTGGATGTTGTTCCTTAGCTTTTTCACTCAAGGGTGGAGCTCTCTCACTTGAGCCCAGCATCATTTCTGGCTTTTTGGTGA
>NW_012274075.1:0-1565 GCF_000151885.1 Dipodomys ordii
AGGGCGGGGTTTCGACCGCCAGCCGACGTGTTGCGGAGGGGGAGGGGGAGGGGGAGGAGTCGCTCGTTCCCTGGATAGCCCCGTCTCCCCCCCCCTCTCCCCAGCTGGGTCAGGAGTCAGCACCAGCCTTCTTAGCCAGTTCCCAGGCCTGTGTGACAAGTATGAACTGGGGAGATGGCTGTGCTGGATGATCCCAGTGGGGCCTGGCCCTTTTTACATTCTGGGCTGGATTGCCCTAATCCTGACATGTTCCAGGACTGTGACCAGATGAGCTCTCCTTCCACGGTGGGCAGAGAATTCCAGCACTGTTGCGTGGGCCTGCCTGTGCACAGGGAGGAGCCTGGTGAGCGTGTCTGGGCTTGATGGGGCTTAGAGAGTTTGCTGGTTTCTGACTCCAAAATCAGCAAGTTCCCCAACCTTGGGGTGGACACTGACTGTGGACTCACCACATGTCCAGGTATCTCTCTGTTCAGAACAAGGTAATGGCATGGGAGCGTTGTGCAGGCTGAGGGGCCACTCCCAGTCATACTCTCTTTCCCTTGTATTTCACTACAGGGTGCTTTTTTTTTTTTTTTAAAGGAAGGTATTTGAGGTTGGTTCTTATTTTGCAGGTGGTAGAAATAAGGAATTTAAGTACATGGGGAAGGAACAAGAATAGGCTAGGAAGTCCTTTTCCTGTTTGTCTAGTGTCAGACATAACCTCTCCTAGGAACTTGATGAACCATGTGTTCATTGCTCATTGTTTCTCACAGCTGTCTGAGCTCCTGAGCCACCAGTGTATGGCCATGAGGAGAGGGAAAAGAGGGGCCACAGTTACGAGTGACCAGTACAGTCTCCGGCTCTGACCCTTGTCCTCCAGAGCTCACTGCCTTCTGGGCCTCTGTATAACAACTCTGTAAAGATTGTGTCATTACCCCACTTACAAGAATCAGAGTTGTATGTTTTATCAGAAAGAGATTGGGTTTGCTTCTACCACTTCTTACCCCTGGGCCCTAGGCTCTTGCATTTTTGCAATGTGCTCTTGCATGCAGGTGTATGTGTGTGTGTTTGTGTATGCACACGTGCGTGCTTGTGAGTATGTGTGTACACAGTACACGTGCTCCGAGTCTCACCTCTGCTGCCTGTTCTGCCTGCCCTGTTGTCATTGCTGCCCTCAGCAAGGCAAATATCTTAACAGGCTCTCCCAGCTTCTGCTTGTGTACTTCAAGGAACAGGACACCCACTCCCTCTAAAACATAATGAGCCTGGCCCTGCGGAGAGGGGGAAGGACTCTGAGCTGGAATTGGCCGATACTGGTCTCTGCCCTGCCTTCAGGCAGCTCCTTTCTCCCTTTGAGATTCTTGGGCCTCTTATTTCCAGAGGAGGCAATCTTACCCTCAGTTCTTCTCACCTATAGTTTACTGCGTGCTTACTTTTCTCTCTTCCTTTTTTTTTTCTCCTCTCTTTTGATTGACACTGGGACTTGAGCTGGGTATCTGATGCTTTTACTCACTGGCTGGTGCTCTCCCATCTGAGCCCTGGCTCCTATTCCTCGGCACTCTTACTTTAAGAAGAGCTTTTTTTTT
>NW_012274076.1:0-1936 GCF_000151885.1 Dipodomys ordii
CTTTTTTCTTTTTGCTTATGTGGTGCTGAGGAATCGAACCCAGGGCTTCATGCATGCAAGGCAAGCGCTCTACCACTGAGCCACCTTCCCAGCCCCATGAGTGCATCTCTTATCAAGCATCTGTGTGGTTTTTGAGGAAGCACTTTAATTATTGAACCATGCCTCCATTTTTGTTTTGCTATTGGTTTTTTTTTTTTTTTTTGATAGGTGCTCCTACTTTTGTCCACAGACATTAGTTTTGGATCCTCCTAAGTTTGTTCTTTTTTGTGTACTTTTTTATTGTAAAAATGCTGTACAGAGGGGTTACAGTTACACGAGCAAGGTAATGAGTACATTTCCTATTGAGCATTTTGGGACTATGGGAATACAGAAGTAAGTTGTTACACTCATCCTAGAGTTCATGATTTTAAAGGATGAAAGATGCTAAGGAACAACCAATTTTCTGGATAAAGTTATGGTAAAATTATGAAAGTCCTTCCCAGACGCAAAACTTTTAAAATTTGGTGCAATCCCATTTATCCAACCTTTCTTTGATTTGTTGTGATAATGGATCTTACAAAGTTTTGACCTGATTCGTTGCTGCATTGTTTACCATAGCTAAGATATGGAATTAGTCCTGATGCCACCCAATGAATGAATGTATAAAGAAAGTGTAGTATGGTCATATATACAGAGTTTTGACATTTTCTACTTGTCCTACACATGTATAAGTTATTGCAAATAAGGGAAACCATGGGACCTATGTTTTTTTGGGCCTGACTTACTTCACTTAATATAATTTGATGTTAAGTGAAATGAACCCCAAGATAGGAATACAAATAATTTTTTTGCTATTCTGGGTCTTTTATTGTTCTATATGAATTTTTGGATTGCCTCTTCTATTTCCTTGAAGAATAAGGTTGGAATATTGATAGGTATCACATTGAATTTGTAGATAGGCTTGAGAAGTATAGCCATTTTCATGATGTTGATCCTTCCAATGCAGGAGCATGGGAGGTTTTGCCACTTTCTAAGTTCTGTTTTCATTTCCTTTTTCAGGTTTTTAAAGTTTTCATCATAGAGGTCCTTCACTCCTTTGGTTAAGTTAATTCCTAAGTATTTTATTTCTTGTGGGTCTATTATGAATTTAATTGCTTTCCTAATTTCAGCCATGCTTTTCTCATTGTTGGCATACAAAAAAGCCATTGATTTTTGAGGGTTAATTTTATACCCTGCTACTTTGCCAAAGTTTTGAACCAGCTTGAATAATTTGGGAATGGAGTCCGTAGGATTCTTTAAACACAAGATCATGTCATCTGCAAAGAGGGAAAGTTTTACTTCATCTTTCCCTATTTGGATCCCCTTTATGTTTGCATCTTGTCTTATTGCTGTATAGGCATTCTAATACCAGATTGAAAAGAAGTGGAGAGAGTGGACATCCTTGTCTTGTTCCTGAGTTAAGAGGAAATGGCTTTAGTTTTTCACCATTAAGTATAATGCTGGCTGTAGGTTTGTCATATACAGCCTTTATTGTATTGAGGAATGTTCCCTGGATTCCTAATTTTTCCAGAACCTTCAACATAAAGGGGTGTTGGATCTTGTCAAATGCTTTTTCTGCATCTATTGAGATAACCATGTGGTTCTTATCCTTGCTCTTGTTGATGTGATGAATTATATTAATTGATTTGCTGGAGGAATATCAATACCAAATTTCAAACTCTGCTACAAAGCCATAGTAATCAAAACAGCTTGGTACTGGCACAAGAATAGACCTCAGGACAAATGGAATAGAATTGAAAACCCAGAAATGAACCCACACACCTATAGCCATCTAATCTTCGATAAGGGAGCTAAAAAAAATAGAATGGAAGGAAGACAGCCTCTTCAGTAAATGGTGTTGGCAAAATTGGTTAACTACTTGTAGAAAACTAAAGCTAGATCCTTATATATCACCCTG
>NW_012274077.1:0-1611 GCF_000151885.1 Dipodomys ordii
CTGTGGCTCAAGTGGTAGAACACTAGCCTTGAGCTGAAGAGCTTAGGGACAGTGCCCAGGCCCAGAGTTCAGGCCCCATGACCGGACCCAAAAAAAAAAAAAAAAAATACTGAAGGCTTCGAAACTTGACAAATGAGAGATGGTTCAGGACTCTCCGTCTATGTCACAGTCTGACAGCTGTTTGGCCAATCCAAAGCTATCTAGGCTTACGTCTGAGTCATGATTCAGGTGCTGAAGTACTTTAGCTGCACCTCTGAGCTTGAGGACCTGCCCTGAAACTGCAGGAGTAAAAAACATACAGAGCTACAGAATTCCCTTCCCCAACATTAGGCATCATTCCCCAACATCCTCTTCAGCTCTGAGCCAACATTTGAAATCTGGGGTTCATTCCACTCAACTACACTGCACAGGAGGCTCCAAGGTTCTCACCTCCTATAGTTTGCCTGTCCCTGGCACGCTGCTGGACTGAACTCTATCTACCTTGTGAAAGAGCTCTGAGTGCCAAAAGCAGTCAAACTACCAGCTATGACTCAGCCTACTATCCTGAACTCCAAATTTGTTAATTTATACATAGGAAGAGAATGAGGTCACCATGAAGGTTACCAGCATTTATGCTGGTAAAGCCAAGAGATCAACTGCCTGCCAAATTAATATTTCTAATTTGAAGCTCTGGTCATCTAGTGGCTTGCTAGGAGATAGTTATTCTTTTCTATTCATCAGTCAGAAAGAAGCTATAATAGTGCACATAACAATGTGGCTAAAGTGGGTATGTATGTGTGTGTTTCTGTTTTTGTCTTTCCAGTCCTGGTGCTTGAACTCAGGACCTGGGCACTGTCCCTGAGCTTCTTTTGCTCAAGGCCAGCACTCTACCACTTGAGCCACAGCACCACTTCTAGCCTTATCTGTTTATGTGTTACTGAGGAATCGAACCCAGGGCTTCATGCACGCTAGTCAAGCACTCTACCACTGAGCCACAATCCCAGCCTTGCAGTATGTATTTTTAGCAATGAAGATTCACAATGGGAGCAAAGAGAGGTTACCTAAAAATTCAGTGTTTACGTGAAAGTATTCCCACATAAAAAAGAAGACAGAGCCTGTGGTTATAAAGACACAAAGTAGAATGTCAGAAAAAATACAATCCCTGATAAATCCCAATAGATTAGTCAGCGCTAATCCCTGTGGAGAAACTTAGCAGCTGTAAGCCGAGCAATTTCCCAACACTCGCATTTTGATTATTAAAGGTTATTATGCTCTATATGGTGAGCTTTCATACTCTGAAGACATATCCACACAATAGTTCTTAACAACACTTATCCAATGAAAAGTTTAAGTTACAGAAAGTATCTATCACACAGGTGAGAGGAAATTTCTTTGCAATTAAACTTGAAGAAAGAAAGTCTCAGAGGCATTAAGTGGTACTTATTGCTTTTCATAGACAACTATAGAAACTAACTTATGTGTATATGTTTGTTTATGAAATAACATAACTGTCACTTTTCTTATAAAAGTACTTCATTTTTTTTTTTTTTTTTGTCAGTCGTGGGGCTTGAACTCTGGGCCTGGGCGCTGTCCCTCAGCTCTTCAGCTCAAGGCAAGCACTCTACCACTTGA
>NW_012274078.1:0-1011 GCF_000151885.1 Dipodomys ordii
GAGGAGGAGGAGGAGGAGGAGGAGGAGGAGATCTAACTTCCCGAATGTCCAGGCCCAAAGGTGTTGAATTTAGAGGGGAAAAAATAAAATAAAAAGCCAACCTCACTCATTGTTTAACCAGGCTACAAGGGGATGCTGTAATTTCAGGGTAGAACCTGAAGTTTCTTATTACAAGGCAAAGTCTGAGAAGTCAGGAAATTTTGCAAATGAGGGATTCTAAGTTTCAGAGACTCCTTTTGTTATTCCAAAATCTATATTTACACTAGGCATCCATAGAGAATCATAGTTGGAGACCAGCTGTGGCACATAGTGAGGACCCTGCCTCCCTCATCTCAATCAATAATCCAGAAGCGGTAGCACATATCACCCCAGCTCTGCTGAAGACACTAATGGAAGGATCTCAGGCCAGGCCGACCTGGCAAAAAGGCAAGACTGTGTGGAAAATAATTGAAGGGGAAAGGGCTTGGAGCATGGCTCAAATAGTAAAACACCTGCATAGCAAGCATGAGTTCAAACCTCAGTACTACCAAAAAAGAAAGGAAGGAAGGAAGGAAAGAAAGAAATTTAGTTCACATTCACATACTGTTATGTGTGTATAAATTCAGGAAAAATATAAAAGAAACTGTTAGTGGCCTGAAATGCCATGTGAAACTAGAGTCTGTGAAATTTAAATCCCAGCTGACTCTTGAGAACAGATGTAAAAAAATTACTGCTGTCTTGTGATCTACTGAAGGGATTTCCATAGAGGACAGGAAGTAGTCACTGATATTCTTTATAGGCCCTCCTATGCTGAGAGCATTCCATGAATTTGGCTGTGCTGCTGGTTGGATAGGACTTAGCTATGTGTCCAGGTCGGCTTTGAATTCATGATCTTCCTGTCTCAGCCTCCCATATACTGGTATTTTTTTTTTTTTTTGGTCCGGTTGTGGGGCCTGAACTCTGGGCCTGGGCGCTGTCCCTCAGCCCTTCAGCTCAAGGCTAGTGCTCTACCACTTGAGCCACAGCGCCACT
>NW_012274079.1:0-4099 GCF_000151885.1 Dipodomys ordii
GGAGTCTCACGGTCTCTCCTGCCCGGGCTGGCTTTGAACCGCGATCCTCAGATCTCAGCCTCCTGAGTAGCTAGGATTACAGGCGTGAGCCACCAGCGCCTGGCTGGATATTTGTTTTTTAATCCACCAACTTGGATATTGTGATTAGATCACTGAAACCATTAACATTCCAAGTTATTATTGAAAGACCAGTAGTAATTCTTGTCACTTTGTTTCTGAAATGTGTGATTCTTTTTTAATCCTTATTTGCTTATCTTCTTGCCCAGTGAGATTTATTCTTTCCTACATTTACATTATTGTGTTCACTTGCCCCTCCTTTGGCTAGGAATCCTTTATGTATCTCCTGAAGTGCTAGCTTAATGGTCATGAATTCCCTCAGTTTTTGTTTATTAGGGATAGTTTTTTATTTCTCCTTCAATTATAAATGACAGTTTTGCAATCATTTTCTTTCAGGATTTGAAATACATCATTCCATGTCTTATTCCTTTTAGAGCTTCTATTGAGAAATCTGCTGTTATTCTGGTAGGTTGACCTGTTGCTTCCCTCTTGCAGCTTTCAATATTTTCCTTGTTCTGTATACCCAATATTTTAACTGCAATATGATGAGGAGGTTTTCTTTTCTGATCTTTTCTGTCCTTTACCTGAATGATCATCTTTTTCTGAGGATTTGGAGGCTTTTCTGCTACTATTGTATTGAACATGTTTGGTGTGCCTTTAGCTTGTCCATGATCCACAGATATTATTTTTTCTTACAATTATTTGCAAGTTCTATTTCATCTATTCTGACTTCAAGTCCCAATAGTCTCTCTTCAACTTAATCTATTGGGAGAGCTTTCAACTTTTAAAATTTTGGTTTTTTGAAATTTTCATTTCCAGAATTCCAAAATTTTCAAGTTACTATAATTTCATATCCTGCATTGTCTTCTTTGTGTCATTTGGTTGTTTAACTTATCTTAAAATTCACTCAGGTGCTTATTCCTATCTCTTTAATTGTAATCATTCTTTTTTCTGAGATTATTTCATTATCTTAGAGTCTGTTATTATGGAATTGCTGGCTTTTGGAAGAATAATATTGCCTTCTATTCACATCCTTGGCTTTTCTTTCTTTTCCTTCCTTCCTACTTACCTTCCTTCCTTCCTTTCCTTCCCTTCTTTCTTTCTTCCTTCCTTCCTTTTTCTTTCTTTCTTCCTTCCTTTTTCTTTCTTCTTTCTTTTTCTTTCTTTCTTTCTTTCTTTTCCTTCCTTCCTTTTTTCTTTCTTCCTTCCTTCCTTCCTTCCTTTTTCTTTCTTCTTTCTTTCTTTTCCTTCCTTCCTTCCTTTTTCTTTCTTTCTTTCTTTTTTCTCCTTCTCTCTCTGTCTCCCTCCCTTCCTTCTTTCCTTCTCTCCAATTTTTTTTTGTAGTATGGGGTTTTTTGTAGAACTCGGCCTTGTGCTCACAACTTAGGTGTTCAACTACTTAAGCAATGCTCCTAGCCCTTTTTTCTTCACTTGTTTTTCAGATAGGGTCTCTTGTTTTTGTGAGGGTTAATCTGAACCACACTCCTTTTACTTATACCTTCAGCATAGCTAGGAGCAACTTAATTGGCTAATGACAACTAGCTAACTTTTTGTTTAGGTGTGCTTGGAACCACTATCCTCTATCTCTGCCTCACAAAAAGCTGGGATTACAGACATGAGACACAGTGCTCAGCCTAGAAGTTTTTGTTAGACTTATAGTATCATAGAACAGGAGGCATGGTATACCACACAGGGGCACAAAGAAAACGATGAGGTGAAATGAGCAGGTGGGAGTGGGGGTGGGGTAAACAAGTGAGGGGGGGAGGGGTAAGAGAGAGAATTTTTATTGCTTTTATTTATCTTTTTGTTTTTCAAAACCAGGCCAAGTTAAGAAGGTTAGAGCTGGATAGCTGGAATAGTTTTGGTGGGGTCTGGGTTTTGAGGGAGTAACCTAAATGCCTGGTTTCCCTGGTAATTCGGAGCCTGTAAAGAAGGGACAGAAACATTGGCTCAGGATTGGTGATTTTGCATATCAAAGGTATATTCACAAGTCATTTACTATCTCTAGGGGCTAACTACCTGGGTTTTGTAAAATTTTTACAACTCAGCTTCTCAATTTCTACCAAAAAGAAAGCTAGGATTCTGACAAGTATTCTGTTGAATCTGCAGATCAGTTTGAGGATATATTCCATCTTCCCAGCAACTTTTTTTTTTTTTTTTTGGTCGGTCGCGGGGCTTGAACTTGAGGCCTGGGCACTGTCCCTCAGCTCTTCAGCTCAAGGCTAGCACTTTCCTGCTTGAGGAGGATATATTCCATCTTAATGATGTTAAGTAATTAAGATCCTATTGATAAGGCTTTGTTCATTATAGTTTAATATTCCTTTCTTATTTTTCTGTTTGTTTTCTATATGTCTTTGTTCTTATTTTCTGTTGCATTCAAAAATGTTCAATAGTTTATCATTTTAACTACTGCATTTTTTTTGGGGGGGTCCAGTCATGGGGCCTGAACTCTGGGCCTGGGCGCTGTCCCTCAGTTCTTCACCTCAAGGCTAGCGCTCTACCACTTGAGCCTCAGAACCTCTTTTTTCTTTTTGCTTATGTGGTGCTGAGGAATTGAACCCAGGGCCCCATGCATGCAAGGCAAGCGCTCTACCACTGATCCACCTTCCCAGCTCAACTACTGCATATTTTGAGTTGTTTTCTTTTCCTTTTTCTGACCTTAGGGCTTTGCATTGGTTTGCCAGGTGCTCTACCACCTGCTCAGGTCCCAGCCCTTTGAGTAGTTTTCTTGGTGGTCACCCTGAACTTGCAACAATTTTGTTCCAACAAATTCCAACTTATTTGAATACTATGTTAAACTTTTGTTCCTTGTATAGTTTATGTCCCTTGCTTTTTTTATTTCTTTTATTTTTTTGCCAGTCCGGGGCTTGAACTCAGGGCCTGGGCACTGTCCCTGAGCTTTTTTTGCTCAAGGCTAGCATTCTACCACTTGAGCCACAGTGCCACTTCCAGCTTTTTCTGTTTATGTGGTACTGAGGAATCAAACCCAGGGCTTCATGCATGCTAGGTGAGCACCCTACCACGAAGCCACATTTCCAGCCCCTGTCACTGTAATCCTAGCTATCAGGAGGCTGACATCTGAGGATCACAGTTCAAAGCCAGCCTGGGCAGGAAAGACTGTGAGACTCTTATCTCCAATAAACCACCAGAAAACCAAAAGTGGTGCTGTGGCTCAAATGGTAGAACGCTAGCCTTGAGTTGAAGAGCTGAGGGACAGCACCCAGGCCCAGAGTTCAAGCCCTACAACTGACAAAAAAAAAAAAAAGAACAAGCAAAAAACAGGCCTAGAGGCATAGCTCAAGTGATAATAGTGCCATCCTAACATGTGTTAGGCCCTAAGTTCAAACCATACTTAGTACTGCTAAAAATTAATAATCAATTCATACTTTAAAAATATTTAGCTATGCTAGGAACTGGTGATTTATGCTTGTAATCCTAACTCTTCAGGAGGCTGAGATCTAATAATCATGATTCAAAGCCAGCACAGGCAAGGAAGTCCATGAGATTCATATCTCCAAGAAACCATCAAAAAGCCAGAAATAGAGCTGGGGCTCAAAGTGGCAGAGCACTAGTCTTGGGCATAAAAAGCTCAGGGACAGTGCTTGGGCTGAGTTCAAGCCCCAGGATTGGCATTTTTTTTCTTTTGTCTACATAATCACTTTTACTGTTTCTGTTTATTTCTTTTCTTTTCTTTTTTTTTTTTTCGGTCGTGCGGCTTGAATTCTGGGCCTGGGCGCTGTCCCTCAGCTCTTCAGCTCAAGGCGAGCACTCTACCACTTGAGCTACAGCGCCACTTCCGGTTTTCTGGTAGTTTATTGGAGATAGGAGTCTCATGGTCTTTCCTGCCCGGGCTGGCTTTGACCCGCAATCCTCAGATCTCAGCCTCCTGAGTAGCTAGGATTACAGGCGTGAGCCACCAGCGCCCGGCTGTTTCTATTTATTTCTTCATATGGATTCAAGATGATGCTGAGCATGCTTTCATTCCAGCCCTGAGAACTCCCTTTAGTTTTCTTTCTTTCTTTTTTGGTTTGTTTTTGTATGG
>NW_012274080.1:0-1329 GCF_000151885.1 Dipodomys ordii
TGCTGAGGAATTGAACCCAGGGCCTCAGGCATGCAAGGCAAGCGCTCTACCACTGAGCCACCTTCCCAGCCCCTGGGTGGTTCATTGGAGATAAGAGTCTCACATACTTTCCGGACCCAGATCTCAGCCTCCTGAGCAGCTAGGATGACAGGTGTGAGCCATTTTTTTTTTTTTTTTTACAGGATTGATTTTTCTCTCCCTGGATGGCATTTTCTGAGGGTTTTAGATACTGCCCAACTAAAGTCTGTGTTAGGGACCGAGAAAAGCTGAATGTGCATGACTCTGTATGAAGAATCCATCCTCACCCCTCACTCCCACAGCTTTCCCTTTTCCAGATTGTCTCCCGCCCCCTAGGCACCCAGCCGGCAGGAGATTCCAGTCCTCTAGAATACTGAAAGTTGCTGCTCCAAGTATTCACCGACAGGCAGAGCATCTGAAGAGTTCATTTCCTGTGATTTCAGGAGAATGACTCAGATATTTGCATATTTTCATCGAGAAAGTGATGATCCAGTAAACTTAGTGTACAAAGACTTTTGGTGCCCCTCCTTCCCTATCTCCAGTCTTCCTAATGGCCCTCCCCTCCCCCCACACCCACAGTCTTCCCCAGCTGGAGTCAGTTCATCTCCAGGATTGTGCAATGTTTGCATGGTTTGAAGAATACTTGCAGCCTCACAGAGGCTCTCACTGAAGTGAGATTTCCTCATTCCCCACTCAGGGAGATCAAGTTTAGAAAAGGAGATAAAAAACGACTCAGGAGACTGAGATCTGAGGCTCATGATTTGAAGCCAGCCTAGGTAGCAAAGTCAGTGAGACTGATATCCATTTAATTACAGAAAAAGCAGGGAGTGAAGCTGTAGCTCCAGTGGTACAGCATGACCCTTGAACAAAAGGAGCTCAGAGACAGCACCTAGGCCCAGGGTAAAAGCCCTAGGACTGGCAAAGAAGAAGAAGGAGAAGGAGAAGAAGGAAGAGGAGGTAGAGGAGTAAAATAAGGGGAAGAGGACCAGATAGAGGTAGAGGTGGAGCAGGAGGACGAAGAGGAGGAGGAGGAGAAATATTCACAAAAGATAGAGACTCTCTGGGTGCCGGTAGCTCATGTCCATAATCCTAGCTACTCAGGAGACTGAGATTTGAGGATCATGGTTCAAAGCCAGCCCAGGCAGGAAAGTCCGTGAGACTCCTATCTCCAATAAAACCACTAGAAAACCAGAAGTGGCGCTGTAGCTCAAGCAGTAGAGCGCTCGCCTTGAGCTGAAGAGCTGAGGGACAGCGCCCAGGCCCAGAGTTCAAGCCCCACGACCAACCAAAAAAAAAAAGAAAGAAAGAAAA
>NW_012274081.1:0-5023 GCF_000151885.1 Dipodomys ordii
CCCGCACCAACGTTGTAAAGCTCGTTTTGGACATGACAACTTGTACTTCTCATTGTTGCAACAGGTCCACCTGTATCTTTAAACAACTGGTTTTTCCAGATGGGGGTCATTTTATTGTGGATATTTATCCTTCAAAACTGTGAGCTAAAGAAATACCTTTTCTTTCTTTTTGCCAGTACTGGGGTTTGAACTCAAGGCTTTGTACTTGCTAGACTAGTTCACTACCACTTGAGACACATCTCCAGCCCTGCTTTTTGCTGGTTAATTGAAGTCTAATGAATTTTTATTTCCCAGGCTGGTTTCAAAACATAGTTCAGATCTCAGCCTCCTGGATAGCTAGGATTACTGCTGTGAGTCACTAGTGTTCACAATCTTTTCTTTATAAGGTAACCAGCCTTAAGTATTTTGTAATAGCAACAGAAAACACACTCATACAGGGAGCATCAACTAACAAAAACAGGATGCATGAATGCAAAAGCTATTCAATATAAAATATTTCTCGCCGGGTGCCAGTGGCTCATGCCTATAATCCTAGCTACTCAGGAGGCTGCGATCTGAGGATCACGGTTCAAAGCTAGCCTGGGCAGGAAAGCCCGTGAAACTCTTATCTCCAATAAACCACCAGAAAACGGGAAGTGGTTCTGTAGCTCAAGTGGTAGAGTGCTAGCCTTGAGCTGAAGAGCTGAGGGACAGTGCGTTCAAGGCCCATGACTGACAAAAAAAAAAAAAAATTCTCCATTTCCATGATTCTGGAAATCGAAATCTCTAAACAACCAATTTCAATTAACCTTACATCTAGCAAGGAATCTGGCAAATCTGGCTATAAAAAGCTATGAAAGAGATAATTTGGTAATATTAATATAACATTCAGCTAGGCATATAGGATATGCAGCAGGACAGTCTGTCTTACAAATGGCACTGGCGAGGACTGGGGTGAGATGAGGGCTGACATAACACTATAAAGAATAATGAAAAATAAAAATAATAGTAATTATTATCATTGCTTTCTCACATTGGGTACTGGGTTAGGAAAATAGCATATAGTTTGCCTCTTTTACTTCCAGCCTCCAGAAGCTTTGCTTTAGTTTCAGTCTCATCCAGAGAGAAGGGAAACCTTGAGCATGTTTAAGTTGAATGGATCTGGATTCTCCTCTGAATTTTATAATTATAATTTTATAATTAGGAGAAACCTAAGTATACAAGTAACTAGACTCTGGGTCTTTGAGTGAGCTAAAACTGGACTGGAATCATGGCTCTGCTGTTTCTTAGCTGTGAAATTTCAGGCAAAACCCTAGACCTTAGTCTCTTCATTTATATGATGGACAAAATAGAATTTATCATACAATAGAGAGGTTCAATTCATCTGAAGTACTTAAATTGTTTAATCGTAAATATTTAATAAGCTGTAAAAGTGTTATTATTGCTACTACTCTTAGGAAACATTGATTAAGTATTTCAAGTTATAAATAGATTTTATTTTATTTTATTTTTATTACTTTATTTTTTTGCCGGTCCTGGGGCTTTAACTCTGGGCTTGGGCACTGTCCCTGAGCAAATTTTGCTCAAAGCTAGTGTTCTATCACTTGAAACACAGAACACTTGTGGCTTTGTCTGTGATTAATTGGAGATAAGATTCCCAAGGGCCAGGTGCCTTTGGCTCACGCCTGTAATCCTAGCTTCTCAGGAGGCTGAGATCTGAGAATTGTGGTTCAAAACAAGCCAGAGCAGGAAAGTCCATGAGACTCTTATCTCTAATTAACCACCAGAAAACTGGAAGTGGTGCTGTGGCTCAAGTGGTAAAGTGCTTGCCTTGATCTAAAGAGCAGAGGGGCAGCGCCCAGGCCCAGAGTTCAAGCCCCATGACTGACAAAAAAAGAAAAAAAAAGTAGTATGTAGCTAGGATTACAGGCATGATGAGACATCAGCACATGGCTTAGATTTGATGTTTAAAAAACAGAAAATGAACCAGGTGCTGGTAGCTCATGACTGTCATCCTAGCTACTTAGGAGTCTGAGATCTGAGGATCATGGTTTGAAACTAGTCTAGACAGGGAAAAGTCTGTGAGACTCTTATCTCCAATTAACCACCAAAAAACCTAACGTAGAGCTATGGCTCAAGTGGTAGACTGCTGGCCTGGAGCAAACAGCTAAGGGACAGTGTCCAGGCCCTAAGTTAAACATTTGTGGAAGACTTTAGCTTTTCTAACTCTTTTTTTGGGGGTGGGGGTCCAGTCATGGGGCCTGAACTCTGGGCCTGGGTGCTGTCCCTCAGCTCTTCAGCTCAAGACTAGTACTCTACCACTTGAGCCACAGCACCACTTCTGGCTTTTTTCTTTTTGTTTATGTGGTGCTGAGGAATCGAACCCAGGGCCTCATGCATGCAAGGCAAGCGCTCTACCACTGAGCCACCTCCCCAGCCCCCTTTTCTAACTCTTAATAGTAGGCATCTACCCCATCTCTGGCATTTTGGAAACAAGTTTGATTCATCCAAAGGGACAATCTGCTAAAGTGTCTGGGGGTCCGGTGTTGAGAAGCCTCAAAATAGCATTTCACTAGCCTTTTCCAGGTAAAGATCAAGGAGGAAGGGAAGAGGTAAAGGTCACCATAGGGGAACTTACATTGAGGCTGCTGTGACCTAACATAGAACCAGCAAACTCATGCAAAGGTGGTGATGGACTTTACAAAATTAAAACTACAAACCTGGGGAGAATGTCCCCTAAGGTGGAGATGTGGGTATGAAGAAAGTGCTGGGTTGAATATTTAACATTTTCCTTAAATTAGAAGACATTCCTTTAGTGAAATAACTTTGATAATGATACCCATTACTGCTCATAAAGTTTAGGAGCTTGTGGTGGAAGACCCATACAGCCAAGAGGTGGTATTGATTGAATCAACCTTGTCTCCACAGTGATGAGAGACAGTGGGAGTGAACAGATATATCTTTGATATGTTGCTAGACACAATGATGGAAACATTTAGGTTATTATAATACCCCCTAGTGGGCTGCCATGGTCTCATGCTTCGATGACTTAGAAGCACAGGTGTCCCAGATTCACTTATCCTTGGGTGTCTCTCTTCTCATTACTAGGACAACTGCATGGCCTTAGCCAGTGGGCAACCTTGACTTTCTCAGGAAAATAGGCACAGCTGCTCTCCTCAATACCTAGTTGTATGATGAAAAGCAGGTGTAACGTTTAATAAGACTTGGTTAATAGTTGAGGGTTAATAGGAGAAAATTAAAGTTGAGAATAATATGTAAAATTTTCTGGATGGAAGGAAGGAAAGAAAGAAGGAAGCAAGGAAAGAAGGAAAGAGGGAAGGAAGCAAGGAAGGAAGGAAGTCAGTCTTCTCTCCCAACCAAGGGGATGGGAAATCTCAACTTGGGACTCACAAGGACAAACTCATTAAAACAGAGCATCCCAAAACCTGTGGAATCATCCAACACAGAGTGGCCAATATCTGTGCCTGAAGATGCCAGGAAACCGGTACAGAGAAGGATTATTTCCTCAGAAGCTACTCAGCTTATAGTCAGCCCAGATAAAGGGCATTTCTTCCTTGAATTTTTTTTTAAGTTTGAAAAATCATTACCAACTGCAATGAACTATTCAGTAGATTCTGCTTTTATTATTCAGGTGACAAGTTGATCATGAGAGTCATTAGCTCACTCAAGATAGAGAGCTAAATTGACTGGAAACCCATTTAGGGTCACAATAAAGCTTTCTTCTTTAACTCCCAGAGTCATAGAGCTTTATTTCAGTAATTAGCTAGTTTGAAGGTTGTGGGTTTAATGTATTTTCCAAACAATGCAAGCAGATTGCTTTAGATCTGTTCAAGGAGGTTTTAGCCAATTTGAACTCTCCATTATTTGTACCTTTATGAAGCAAGAGTGTGTCAGAAATTACCAATAATCCACTTGGGTTTTTTTTCTCCCTTTATCCTTTGAGTAACTGGGCCTTTTGAGTATATCTGCCCTCTCTGCCTTGTCATAAGGTTCCCAGGGAGAGACTACATTCTCCAGAATGCATGGAGCTGGCCAATAGGATGGAGTGAAGTGAAATCACAGTGTATAGATCACTCCCTACAAGGAGCTTGCTGGGTTAGCCACATATGAATGACACATGCCCTTGGGACTAACTTGGATCTGCATCTCTCTAAGACTTCATGAACTTCAGTAGGGAAATGTATAGCTTTACAGTCACCAGTCTCTAGGTGAAGCTTAACATTGTTTTTAGTCTTGGATGTAGGAAATAATCACTGTAATAGTAGCACAGCAGGTCACATTTACCAGTTCAATTAAAACCATTTCATGGTGAAATTTAGCTATTAGAAGTATTCCAAAATGTTGTTTATACTATCGTATTTTCAGAATTACATTTGCTAGACCTGTTGTGACACTGTTACTTAATTTGCTCAGCAAGTAGAATTAAACACATGATTACACAGGAAATCAATTCAGTTATCAATATCACTAGTTTTCTGAGATTAATTTTATGTACTTTAATACATTATTCTGAAGTGTGAGCCTTTATAAGAGCACTGAAAGAATGCATAGGACACAAGCATAGGTATATACAAATACACACACAAACCCACACATGTATACACACATGTACTGTAAAACATATGCATACACACATAAGCACATACACCACATATGTATACACATATATACTTGAAGACACGTGTCTATACACACACACACACACACACATAAATACATAAATACAAACCCTTTCTTGTCTAGAAAGCAAGAGAATATAGTAGGAAGGTCTAGGTCATGAGAAATTTCATGCTGTGGAGACTAATAAAACAGAGTAAAGATAATTTTCTTAGCCTGAGCCCCCATTGTGTACCAATTAATCTTAGTTTCAGGAAGTCTGGAGAATGGGGCTTAGCTTTAATTTAAGAAGTTCTTCAGGGGGCTGGGAAGGTGGCTCAGTGGTAGAGCGCTTGCCTTGCATGCATGAGGCCCTGGGTTCGATTCCTTAGCACCACATAAGCAAAAAGAAAAAAGCCGGAAGTGG
>NW_012274082.1:0-1766 GCF_000151885.1 Dipodomys ordii
GGGTGCCAGTGGGTCACGCCTGTAATCCTAGCTATTCAGGAGGTTGAGATCTGAGGATCACAGTTCAAAGCCAGCCCAGGCAGGAAAGTCCAAGACTCTTATCTACAACTAACCACCAGAGAACCTGCAGTGGGGCTATGGCTCAAGTGGTAGTGCCTTGAGCTGAAGAGCTCAGGGACAGCTCCCAGGCCCAGAGTTCAAGCCCCACAACTGACAAAAAAAAAAAAAGAAAATGAAAATGAAAATCTCAGCACCAGTTTCAGGAAGTGGACTTGAGTCCAGCCATCAACTGCATCCTGCTGTGGGCAGTATGAGGCCTCTGTGGGGTGGCAAATGTAGGGGGCCAGGAAATGGGTGCCCCAGCGCCCACAGCAGCAATAGTGGCCCTGTGGTCCCTCGTTAGACAGTGAGTGGGAGAGGCCTGTGGTCAGCTGGTCTGTTACAGAAAGCCCTGCATGAGGTGGAGGCAAAGGTTCTTAAGAAATTGAATGATACACTGAATTCAAGTCCCCAGTGCTCGACACCAGTAGCTCATGCCTTTAATCTTAAGCTACTCAGAGGGCTGAGATCTGAGAATCACTGTTCATAGCCAGCTTGGGCATAAAAGTGAGTCTCTAACGCTAAAAAAGCCAGCAAAATGCCATACTGGCCAGGTGCTGGTGCTCACACCTGTAATCCGAGCTACTCAGGAGGCTGAGGTCTGAGCATCATAGTTCAAAGCCAATCCAGGCAAGAAAGTCTATGAGACTCTTATTTCCAATTAACTACCAGAAAACTGGAATTGGTGCTGTGGCTCAAAGTGGTAGAGGGATACCCTTGAGTGAAAAAGCACAGGGACAGAGCCTAGGCCCCGGTTCAAGCTCCTTGACTGGCCACTCCCCCAAAAAAGGAATACAGACTGTAGGCACAGTGCTAGTGTCCAGCTGTGACTGAAAAACAAGAGCACACGGGAAAGTATAAGACCTAGTACAAAAACTACTAGTACTATTACTACTAATAATAATGGAATAGGGAAGGGAATAATAGAGGGAATTATTGTAATTAAAATATAAAAAACTGAATGATAGCTGAGCACTACTGTAATATGAAAGACTCAGAAAGCCGAGATCTAAGGATCGAGGTTCAAAGTCAGCCTGGGATAGGAAAGTCTTAGACTCTTATCTTCAATTAAGCCAGAAGTGGCACCTGGTGCCAGTAGCTCACACTTGTAATTGTAGCTACTCAGGAGGCTAAGATCTGAGGACTGTGGTTTAGAGCCAGCCTGGGCAGGAAAATCTGTGAGACTCTTATCTCCAATTAACTACACAAAAAGCCAGAAGTGGAGCTGTGGCTCAAATGGTAGAAAGTTTGAGCACAAAAGCTCAGGGACAAGTGTTCAGGCCCAAAGTTCAAGCCCCATGATGAAAAACAACAACAAAAAAGGATACAGATGACAGGTAAGAACACAAAACAGTGTCACCATCACTCCCAAGAGAGAAAAGGTAACGTGTAACAACAATTGCCAGATGTGGTGGATAACACCTGCAATCTCAAATACTCAGGAAAACGAGATCTGGAGGGTCATGGATTCAAAGCCAGCCTAGGCTTTTAGAAAAGTCCCTGAGTCTCCATCTCCAAAATAACTAGCAAAGAGATGGGCTGGAGGCAGAGCTCAAGTGATAGAGAGCAGCTGTGAGCAAGAGAGCCAAGATAACACAGAGCCCCTGAGTCCAAACCTCAGTATTGATTAAACTCTCTCTCTCTCTCTCTCTCTCTCTCTCTCTCTC
>NW_012274083.1:0-1312 GCF_000151885.1 Dipodomys ordii
CAGGCCCAAAGTTCAAGCCCCATGACAAAAAAAAAAAAAAAATGAGAAAAGGAAGGGAGAAGCAGAAATGGAGGCCAGGTGCCAGTGGCTCACGCGTGTAATCCTAGCTACTCAGGAGGCTGAGTTCTGAGGAATGCAGTTCAGAGCCATCCGAGGTAGGAAAGTCCGTGAGACTGTTTTCTCCAATTAATCACCAGAAAGCCGGAAGTGGCGCTGTGGCTCAAGTGGTAGAGTGCTAGCCTTGAGCTGAAGAGCTGAGGGACAGCGCCTAGGCCCAGAGTTCAGGCCCCACTACTGGACACACACACACACAAAAAGATGTTGAGCTGGGTGCCGTTGGCTCACACCTGTGATCCTAGCTACTCAGGAGACTAAGATCTGAGATTGTGGTTCAAAGCCAGCCCAGTCAGGAAAAGCCTTGAAACTCCTATCTCCAATAAACCACCAGAAAACCGGAAGTGGCTCTGTGGCTCAATTGGTAAAGCACTAGCCTTGAGCTGAAGAGCTGAGGGACATGCTCAGGCCCAGAGTTCAAGCCCCATGACCAACAACAACAACAAAAAATAGATGTTGAATTTTGTTCAAAGCCTTTACTGTGTCAACTGAGATGGTCATTTGATTTTTGTTTTCCTATTTATGTAATGTATTAATTTATGAATTTACTATTGATTTATATATACTGAGCCATCCTTGAATCCCTGGAATGAAACCTTTTTAATTTGTTGTTGAATTGTGTTTGCAAGAATTTTTTTTTTTAAAGTTTACTTTTTTTTTTTTTTTTTGTCGGTCGTGGGGCTTGAACTCTGGGCCTGGGTGCTGTCCCTCAGCTCTTCAGCTCAAGGCCAGCGCTCTACCACTTGAGCTACAGCGCCACTTCCTGCAAGAATTTTTTAACAGTTTTTGCATAATGTTCACCAAGGTGCTTAGCCTTAGAATCTATAACCTGTCTCTTCTCCTTTTGAGCTTTCATTATTCTTTTTTCCTATACTTAGTATTTTAACGATAATGTGTCTAGGGCTGTTTCTTCCCCAATCTTTCATGTTTGGCATCTGTAAGTCTCTTCCACATGCATGACCCATTTGTTTCTTAAGGTTGAGAAAGTTTTCGGATATATTTCATTGAATAGGTTCTCAGTTATTTTAGTTATATATATCTTCTGTGTGTGTGTGTGTGTGTGTGAGTGTGTGAGTGTGTGTACACACATTTTATTTTTTTTTGGTCCGGTTGTGGGGCCTCAACTCTGGGCCTGGGTGCTGTCCCTCAGCTCTTCAGCTCAAGGCTAGCGCTCTACCACTTGAGCCACAGCGCCACT
>NW_012274084.1:0-2044 GCF_000151885.1 Dipodomys ordii
CTCCTTTCTTCCAAGTCACAGTACTCCTTTGGGGGTGCCTCCTAAGCTTTCTACATGTCCTTTTCCCTAAAGGACTAAAAACACCTTCCACTTTCTGCTAATGTAACGGTAAATGGCCAGAAGTTCTGTACATTTAAACTTCTGCTCACCCGCCCCTCTGTCTGTCTTCTGGCCTCATAAGCCTCCCAAGCCATCTCCTCTAGAAACTTTCCTGGTCTTGTAGGAGTTCAATCCCTCCCTCCCTCCTTCCCTACTTCTCTTCCTCTCTCTACTTGTGCCCTTGAGAGCTGAGATGACAGTGGGGTCCCAGGGACTGCACTTTAGGTTCCCACTTAAGGCTAGCCATCCTGGCTTAAATCCTTTTAGCTAAAACTGTCTGTGTCTCTCTCTGTCGCTCCTGAAGGTACCTTCCTGTGTGCCCTGCCTTTCTGATTGTTTGTTTGTCTGCTGCTTGTCTGCTTGCTTGCTTACTTAATAAAGCTCCACAAAGTTTTCTTACCATCCTGACTTCTTGTTGTTGTTGTTGTTGTGTGCCATCTTGGCCATGTGGTGGGTTTTCCTGGGACTCCCCACTTGACCAGCAAGTGTTCAGTCAATTTGTATGAACTAAATTTCCAACCCCCTAATGTGTCTCTTTACTAGAATTTTTTTTAAAAGCTAGGTGCCAGTGGCTCATGCCTGTAATTCTAGCTACTCAGGAGGCTGAGATCTGAGGATCACAGTTCAAAGCCAGCCTGGGCAGGAAAGTCTGTGAGACTCTTATCTCTAATAAACCACTAGAAAACTGGAAGTAGTGCTGTGGCTCAAGCGGTAGAGCGCTCGCCTTGAGCTGAAGAGCACAGGGACAGCGTCTAGGCGTAGAGTTCAAGCCCAGCCCCATGACCAAAAAAAAAAAAAAAGAATAGTTTTAAAGGCTTTCTGGTAACTGGCTCTACAGGCCAAAGAGAGGAAAATGGGAAGTTTTATAAAATAGATCTTGTGAGTAACGTTGGTATGTAACTAGTTGGCTGTGTTTTAAACAAGGTCAAGATTAATAAATTGATGTAAAACAAGCACGTCATTCTTTTTTATTTTTTGCCAGTCGTGGGGCCTGAACTCTGACTGGCTCTGGGCGCTGTCCCTCAGCTCTTCAGCTCAAGGCTAGTTAGTGCTCTACCACTTGAGCCACAGTGCCACTTCCGGCTATTTCTGCTTATGTGGTACTTGAGGAATTGAACCCAGGGCCTCATGCATGCGAGACAAGCACTCTACCACTGAGCCAACTACCCAGCCCCAGCATGTTATTCTATATGTCCATCTATGAAAGTAATTGTGCACTATAAAGTCTGTCAAGTTTTTCATATGTGTTTTCCAAGTATGTAAGCCACCTTTGATACAGAGCTAATAGATAATGGTTTTGATCTTCAGTAGTATCCTAAAGTGCTTTACTCAGTTAAGCAGTTGCTATTTTAAAGCTCTCATCATGTCTACTGAGTTTTGTCATTACAGATTTTTAACCTCTGCAGCTTTTAGTCAGACCCACAGAGGAATAACTTTGGCAAGTACTTGTTGGTCAAAGTAGCTCTGGTTATTATTTCTATTGATCTCCTTGTTGCTTCAATTGGGAATAAGGGTTTTGTGGCAAAGGCTCACTTGATCTGACAATTGCAGTTCAAAGCCAGCCTGGGCAGAAAAGTCCCTATGAGACTCTTATCTCCAATAAACTACTAAAAAAATGCCAGATATGGAGCCATGGCTCAAGTGGTAGCGCGCTAACCTTGAGCAAAAGAGCTCAGAAATAGGACCCAGACCAATGAGCAAAAATGTCAACTGGGACAAGGCATCCCCGAATGAGCACCTAGACCCCCAGGACAAAGCCAGTCCTGGCAACGAGGAATCATGGAGAAGAGTAAGAAGGGATAGTGTCACATACTAAATGGAGTTACTTTGTCCCTGTCCTTTAAAACTAACCAGATGGGCTGGGAAGGTGGCTCAGTGGTAGAGCGCTTGCCTTGCATGCATGAGGCCCTGGGTTCGATTCCTCAGCACCACATAAGCAAAAAGA
>NW_012274085.1:0-1120 GCF_000151885.1 Dipodomys ordii
CTTGTTAGCATATTGCGTTCAGAATTTTATAAAGTCCTCTCAAGCACCAATCTTTCTTTTCTTTTCTCTCTCTCTCTCTCTCTTTTTTTTTTGTCCGTCATGGGGCATGAACTCTGGGCCTGGGCGCTGTCCCTCAGCTCTTCAGCTCAAGGCGAGTGCTCTACCACTTGAGCCACAGCGCCACTTCCTGTTTTCTAGTGGTTTTATTGGAGAGAAGAGTCTCAAGGACTTTCCTGCCCAGGTTGGCTTTGAACCGTGATCCTCAAATCTCGGCCTCTTGAGTAGCTAGGATTACAGGCGTGAGACACCGACGCCAGGCTTGTTCTTGTTCTTTTCCTCTTCTGTTTTGATGCTGGGATTGAACTGGCCATCAGGCTTTGGAAGCAGGAACTTTACCACCACACAGTCCAAACCTTTCTCATCTTATATTGAAGAATTCGTCTTTTGAACTGTGGTTTACACTTTCATTTTATATAGCGGTTGCCATATCCGTAGTCATTTCTTCCTTGTTATTTCCCCCTTATTTGGGGGATCCATTTCACCTACTATTGTGTGGCATTAGGTAAGGAGGATAATAATAGTCTTGATTTCCTGAAGTTTTTCTGAATCTGGAGGTGTTTAACTACTTGTCAGTGATAATGCAAGATATATGGAAAGTAGTGCAATAGAACCGCATTGCATTTATTGATGAATTTGTTTACTAAAATGCTATAACAATTTCTAGGGATTCAACTAATGAAACTACTGCCCATTCTGATGCTGGCAGCGAACTTGAAGAAACAGAGGTCAAAGGAAAAAGAAAAAGAGGTCGTCCTGGCCGGCCTCCGGTATGTATTACATTTGTCTTCTATGTTCCTTACTGCTTACTCATAAATGGGCTTCATATGATTCGTTTATCACGTGCAGTGCCAGTACTGTTAAGCATGGTAGAGTTTGGGGCAATTTTACTTGATATGTTCGCTTAGCAGTTACTAGTAAATGGAAATGATTATAGTTTCTTGTTCTTCTGTTTAGAGTTGGTGATTCATGTGAAGGCCCAAAAGTAGTTATAAACATTGAATGAAGTATTGTTAATTAAGACCTGCATTTCACCTGCAACTCTTTTTTTTTTTTTTTTTTT
>NW_012274086.1:0-2170 GCF_000151885.1 Dipodomys ordii
AAAAAAAAAAAAAGGTAGATGAACTGGGCACACCTGAAATCCCCCGTCCTGGGCTACATAGTGAGGAAAAGGGAAGGGAGAGCAGGGAGGAGGAAATTAAGTTTGATGAGGATGTGGAAAAAATTGGAACCCTGGTTTATTTTATTGTGCCAGTATGTTGGTTTGAACTCAGCCAAGGCTTCATGTTCTTGAGGCTGCTGCTCTACCCTTTGAGCCACACCTTCACTGTGGCCTTTTAGTGGTTAAGTGGAGATAAGAGTCCCATGGGCTTTCCTGCCCACACTGTGTTGGAAACAGGATCCTCAGATCTCAGCCTCCTGAGTTGCCAGCATTTACAGGCGTGAGCCACAGGCACCCAGTGCTCAAACACTGTTGAAGTCTAATGAGAAGTGCTCTTCTCACCTGTCCTTGGGAAACACGGGTCTGTCATCCAGGTACGTGAGCTGCTTCAGCCGGACGGTGAGGGTCCTGCGGTAGTAAGGGATCTGTCGGATGACTGTGTTTCCCATCAAGTTCAGCACGCGCTGTGGGGCAGACGGGCAGCGCCAACATGATGCTTTGCTCTTTGGGGGGTGGCACTGGGGTTTGAGCTCAGGGTCTCACCTAGACAGGCACTCTACCCCTTCAGCCACACCCCTCTTTGCTTTCATTATTGTTCAGATAGGGTCTTGTGCTTTTGCCCAGGGCTGGTCTCAGACTGTGAGTCTTCCTACCATTGCCTCCGTGTAGCTGGGATCGTAGGGGTACGCCACCACACCAGGCCCCAACGTGAATAAACTATCATTTTCCATGAGTGACACCCTCAGAATACAATGTGCTTCCTTGAGAAAAACGGAGGTGTGAGTCTCACGTCCAAGCGCAAGAATCAGAGCAATGCTTTTCATTGCTTCTAGTGCAGTTGATTGGGTGGGGGGACCCTCCATTCAACTGGAACTTTCCAGCTTGGTGTCCCCTTCCAGAGAAGTATTGGAAAATCATTCCCTGAGGCTTTGCCAAGTGCAGCTCAAACTAGTTTGCTGCCCATTCGCTCTTCCGGCCCTGCATCTCTGTGTAACTGATGATCTCTTTCCTGCCCATTCGCTCTTCCGGCCCTGCATCTCTGTGTAACTGATGATCTCTTTCCTGTCCAGTCGGCATGTCCTTTCAAGGAAGCTTGTGCACATAGATAAAAAGTGATAGACAGGAGAGAAATGCAGCCCCTATTTCCCGTGAGCCTCCCGGGACTGGGCCCTTCTCGCTGGGCTTGCAGGTGCCCCGGAGGTCAGGACAGCAGTGGACTATTTTCAAATGCTGTAAGCTCCCCTTCTGCCTCAAAAGGCGCACAGAGCCAGGCATGGTGGCTCATGCCTGTAATCCTAGCTACACAGGAGGCTGAGATCGGAGGATTGTTGTTTGGTGCCAGCCTGGGCAGGAAAATCTTTGAGATTCATTTCTAATTAACCACCAAAGATCAGGAAGTGGAGCTGTGGCTCAAGTGGCAGAGTGCCAGCCTTAAGTAGAAAAGCCAATGGACAGGCCCTGAGTTCAAGCCCTGGTACTCCACACACACACGCACACGCACACACACACACACACACACACACACACACACGGTTCTGTGGTGGTTGTTTGTACTGTTTACCAAATTGGGCATGGTCTCAAGGACGCTCAGGATCTCCGGGTCGCTCAGCCTGTTGTGGGAAAGGTCGAGGACACAAAGTTTCCTGCAGTCCTTCAGGTGGCGAATGTCGTCCACCGTCTCCAGGTGGTTGTGGGCCATCTGCAGTGTGTTCAGCACGGGGAGGCAGGCTGGAAGGGGGGGGTGGGGAGAGTGAGCCCCGGAGCTGCCCCAGGGGAGAGGAGGGCGCGGATGCTGAGGTCGGGAAGGCACCTGCTGCCACTCTTACAGAGGTTCTCGATGGTCTTGATGTGGTTGTTGCTGAGGTTGAGTGCGTCCAGCTTCTGCAGGGACTCTAGGTTCTCGATCTTGCTGAGCAGGTTCACATGCAGGAAAAGGCAGCGCAGGTCGGTTTGGGCTTGCAGGTTCTCGATTTTCCGTATCCCGTTACACTCCAGCCAGAGGCAGCGCAGGCCTGTGTACTCTTCCAGGTTCTCAATGCGGTCAAAGCCTTGGGAGAGAGCCGGTGAGGTGACTGAGCTCCCATGGTCGACGGGGAAGGGGGGAGGGGGG
>NW_012274087.1:0-1600 GCF_000151885.1 Dipodomys ordii
CTTCATGTGTCTATTGGCCATCCTTCTTTCCTCTTCAAAGAAGTTTCTCTTTAAGTCTTTAGCCCACTTATTTATTGGGCAGTTGTTTCTTTGAGAATTTGTTATTGCCTCCCTCCGATTTCTGCCATTGAGTTGCTTAGTTTATTTTGATCAATGTCCAGTACAGCTGATGGGTCCCACTGTTGTGTGTTTTCCCATTTCCCTCTGTTTCTGTGTCCTCCTCCTAGTTTCCTTCTGATGTGCACATATATGCCATATATGTGGTCAGCAGCATGAGGTCATTTAGTAATGATACGACCAGATGAGTAGAGGTCCTTTGTTTCTCGAGTTATGTTTACTTTGTTGTAACTCCTTATGTTTTGGATTTAACATCCACATATCAGGGAGACCATGTACCATTTCTCTCTTTGCTCTTGGCTTACCTCACTCAACATGATTCTTTCTGGTTCCATCCATTTCCCTGCGAATGCCATTATTTTGTCCTTTCTAACGTCTCACACATTTTGATAGGTTGTGTTTTAATTTCCATTTAGTTCAAACTATTTTAAATTTCTCTTGAGACTTTTTTTTACTAAATGTATTACATACAAGTGTGATGTTTAATTTCTAAGTAGTTTGGAATTTCCCAACTTTGTTTCTATTACTGATTTCTAGTTTTATTCTATTTTGATGTGTGTGCATATTTTAAATTTGTAAAGGTGTGTTTTATAGACCAGAATGTGTTCTATCTTCATCATTGTTCTGTGTAAACTTGAGAAGAATAGGTGCCAGATTAATCAGATTAATGTTCAAACATGTATGTTGTAAATGTCAATTCAATCTGCTTTGCTCGTGGTAGCCTAACTATATACTCACTGATTTTCTGCCTGCTAGATCTGGCAAGTACTATAGGTGTGTTGAAATCTTCTTCCACTGCAATAGTGGGTTTGCCTATTCTCCACACAGTTCCATCACTGTGCTTCACATATTTTGATGCTCTTTTTGTTAGGTTCATACACATATAAAGATTATTATTTCCTCCAGAGTTTTGGCCCATTTGTCATGATATAATATCCTTTTTGTCCCTGATCATTTCCCTTCCTCTGAAGTGTGCTTTGTCTAAAATTAGTATCACTACTCTTTAGTTAGTGTATATCTTTACTTAGTATATATCTTTGTCATCCCCTTACCTGTGACTTTATATTAAAGTGGATTTCTTTTAGACAATTTAACTTTGGGACTTTTTTTTTCTGGGTCCGGTCGTGGGGCCTGAACTTTGGGCCTGGGCGCTGTCCCTCAGCTCTTCAGCTCAAGGTTAGCCCTCTACCACTTGAGCCACAGCACCACTTCCAGCTTTTTTCTTTTTGCTGAGGAATCAAACCTAGGGCCTCATGCATGCAAGGCAAGCACTCTACCACTGAGCCACCTTCCCAGCCCTGGGACTTATTTTTTAATCTACTTTGTTATCCTGTTGGGGGGCGGGGGGCTTGTTTGCTTGATTTTTCTTTTCTTTTATTTTTTATTGTGAAAATACTGTACAGAGGGGTTACAATTAAATGGGCAAGATAATGAGTAGGTTTCTTATCAAGCATTGTAGCCTCCTCCTTTGTTTCCCCTTCCC
>NW_012274088.1:0-4000 GCF_000151885.1 Dipodomys ordii
CCAGACCTGAGTTAAAGCCCAGGAATGGTATACAAAAAAAGAAGAAGAAAAGAAGAGGAGGAGGAAGAAAAGGAAGAGGAGGAGGAGGAGGTGGAGGAGGAGGAAGAAGAAGAAGAGGAAAAAGAAAATAAAACAAAAATAAAAGCCAGGAGGCCAAATGAAGGGTCATGAAGCCGAATGAGAGAAAAGAACAAGGAGCTATACCAGGCGAGGGATTGAGGGGCCAGGTGTCGAAGAATCTTGTTTTGTGTTGCAAAAACATTTTAAGTGAGCAGGAAATGCACAAGGGAACCCCATGCTGCCAAACCTCGAGGGACAAGTGAGAGTTGAAAAAAAAGGAACTGGCTTCTGAGAAACCAGAGAAAGTATTTTACCAATACTCAAAGCAAGGGTTTTTCTTTTATTGTAAAATCAAACAAGGCTGCAAGCTCCTTCCCTAGGCAGGGGGCTATCTACCTCATTTGCACAGCCTGGGGCAAAATGGAAATGTGGAGTCTCTTGTTCATAAATTATTAAGAATTTCTAAACACCAACAGCAGAGCCTTTAGCCAAGGCCACACCTTTCAAAGTATGGGCCCCAAATATTAGAATACATTACGACCATCCCAGGGAACCAGGTGGAGGCAGGCACGCACAGGAGAAAGATTATTATAAGGTTTATTAGAGGGATCATATCTCCCCCTGGAGAGAGAACGTATATGGTGTCTACCCCTATCCAGGTCTGGGGCTGGGAGTGAGGTAAGTGCCTGCCTTGGTAGGTCTGAGTGGAGACAGGGAGTGGCCAGCTATCTGGCTGGAACGCTAGGGAAGGAAGGAGTTCAAGTGTGAGTGGAGCTGAGGACCCAAGGTGGGGATAATGCTCTCTTTGGCAACTGCACGCATGAAGTTGGAGTCTGTTCCACAGCCCCAATGGCTTTTTTGTGCTTTGGGGTAACTTTTGCCTAACAGAGTGGGTGGGTGCCACAGGTCTGAGCATCACAGGGCTGACTGCTAACACATTTGGAACACAGCATCATGCCTTCCTCCTCTCCTAGGTTTATTCCATCCTGCTCATATTGATAGTAGGCACTCAGTCATGTCTGGCTGTACATGATGGGGTAAAGAAAATGTCCAATTTTAAGCTTTAAGGAGAATCCTTAAAATGCGTTTTGTTTGCTAAGGGAGGTGGTAAGAGCAATATAGGTGAGAGAAACTGATGGAAAAGGGAAATCCTTGTACAAAATTTAAAATATAAAAATAATGCAAGCACACAAGAAAAGAAGGGTTTAAACTAGGCTTAGTGGCAAATGCCTGTAATTCCAGCACTTGGGAGACTAAGTGAGATTCCAGCTAAGGAGATTCCAACTTCCTGAGAAACACAATGGGCACAGGGGCACATGCTTGCCATTCCCAGTGACACAGACTTACAGTAAAGTAAGAGGATCACATCCCAGGTCCGCCAGGGCATAAACCTGGGTCCTACCTCAAAAATAATCAGTATGAAGAAGGAATGGAGGCATGGCTCAAGTGTTGGAGCATCTGCCTAGCAAAGGCAAGGCCCTGACTTCAATCCTGAGAACTGTCACAGAGGCAGGGAGGGGAGAAAGGGAGAGGGGGGAGGGCAAGGATGAGAGGAGAAGGGAGAGAGGGAGAGAGAAGAAATACAGGTTTGGGCTAGAGTAGGGATGGGAAGGGAACAGGCATATCTTAGTTGCATTTGTATTTTAGTGTTAGAACATTTGGCAAGTATACACAAAGCCCTAGGTTCAATCCGTAGAACTGCAGAGAAGAGAGACATAGATAGGTATATAGAGAGATGATAGAGAGAGAGAAAGAGAGAGATTTAAACTGTGAAATGCATCAAAATGTGGCAATCATAAGTGTGATGTGTGTGGGTTCATTTGTGTGTGCAGGTTTGTGCATATGTGTTGAAGTAGAAAAAAAAGTTCCAATCACCTTCTTCATCCCAAGATATTGATTTAATCAGTGTGAAGTGAGTTTGAGGAGCCCTTGATCTAGATATGCTATCAAGCAGAAGTGACAGGTATGCATATCTTTTAGCCATTATCCAAGTTCTCTTCTTTGAAGACCTTGTCATTCATTGGTCTATTTGTCCATGCTTGGGCCACCTCCACACTTTTAATTAATATAGCTTTCTAATAAACTATGATGACTGGTATAGTCAGTTACTTCCAACTTGTTCCTCATTAAAATATTTTCCTATTCCTAACATTTTATTTATTATCATTTTAGAATCAGCTTGTCAAGTCACATGCACACACTTACATGCACACACACATGACTTTTTTTTTACTGAAATTATTTTGAGTATATAGATCATTAATATTGAATTATTAATATTGAATCTTCTAGCATGTGAACATAGTATATTTTCATGTTTATTTAACTTTCCTTTTGTTTTGTTTGTGCCTGGGCATTGTTCCTTAGCTGTTTTATTCAAGGCTGGTGCGCTACCACTGAGTCACAGCTTCACTTTCAGCTTTTTGATGGCTAATTGGAGATAAGAGTCTCTAGGACATCCTTCTGTGGCTGGCTTCAAACTATCATCCTCAGATCTCAGCCTCCTGAGTAGTTAGGATTACAAGTATGAGCCACAGGTATGAGGCTTGGCTTTCTTTTTGTTTAATGCATATCAGTTTATTGGAGAGATATTTGCATATTATTTGTAAGACTTTCTCATCTACAAGTTTAATTGAATTGACCTATATATCCTGATAATCTGTGGATTCGTTTTTATTCTCTATGTAATTTATTTAGTAATATCATCCTTACACCTTTGTGTCTCTTGTGTTCTTAACTTACTAGCTAGAACTTCATGTACAATATTGAGTAGAAACAATGGTAGTAATCATCCAACTTTACAGCCTTATCAGATATAGGAATTTCTCATCTATTATTAGTCAATTAAATTTACATCTACTTATGTGCTTTATCAAAATAATGAATTGATGGTGAATCTCATGAAATGTTTTCTCTGGCTTGTTGAAATGATTATACTGTGTAACTTCATTTTTCTATTAGTTGTAAATGTAGTAAATTATATGAATTTATTTTTGAAAATTTAAGTCAGTTATGTATTCATGGAATAGATATTAGCTGGGTGGCAAGGCATTAGTCATGTATTTATTGCTAGTTCAATTTGCCTTTTTAAAGGGATTTCTAGGCCAGTGAGCATGTCTGAGATTAGCCTTGTAAGTAAGTGCAATTTTCCTATTTAGATGTGACCTTGTCAGCTTGTGCTAAAGGGTTTTGTTGCCACCAAAAACTGAATTGGAGTATTTACCTTCTTTTCTTCTCTCTAGAGGAATTTGCATTATATTTCAGTATTTCTTTACAGAGTTAATAGCACTCACCATTAAAGGAATCTGGGGCTGCAGTTTCTTTGAGAGATTTAATATTATGGATTCAACTTTTCAATAGTTTTAAGTCTATCAATTTTGATAGGTTTGACTCTTCCAGAAATGTGTCCACATCATCAAATCCTTTATATTAATCACCTAATGTTTTAACTACTTAATATCACCAAAATAGGTGTGAGTTCTGTAATTATTTCTATTTCCATTCCTTACATATTTTTTGTGTGTGACTTCCCTTCCTCTCTGTGGTAGCTTTCTCTCATCATGACAAAATGCTGCAATGACAGTTTAAAAGAAGTAAAGGTTTATTTTGGCTCACAATAACAGAGGTTATAGCCCATGGTCACTTTGTTCCATTGTTCTGGGCCTACAGTGAGGCAGAATATTGTGGCAGAGTCCATGAAAGAGCAAAGTTCTCTCCCTTCAGTGGCCAGGAAGCAATGAGAGAGGAAGAAGCCAGGGGCTCAATGTACCTTTCGAGGGCATGCCACCAATGATGTAACTTCTTTACACTAGGCCGTATTTCTTAAAGATTCTACCACTTCTGGGGCTGGGAAGGTGGCTCAGTGGTAGAGTGCTTGCCTTGCATGCTCGAGGCCCTGGGTTCGATTCCTCAGCACCACATAAGCAAAAAGAAAAAAGCC
>NW_012274089.1:0-1746 GCF_000151885.1 Dipodomys ordii
TTCCTTCCTTCCTTCCTTCCTTCCTTCCTTCCTTCCTTCCTTCCTTCCTTCCTTCCTTCTTTCCTTCCTTCCTATTGGTAATATTCTGTTTGTCTGAATTTCTGGCTGCTCTTTCTTATGCCTCATTTTCTCCTACTTATCCTGCCTCAAAAGGACTGGTGTGGTATGTAAAGATCTGATGTTGAGGAGCCATGAAGGTTTTAGGTGTGAATGATTTAAGGAGCTGTTTAGGTCTGTGGCAAAATCCTTTGGATTTTTTGTTGTGTTTTGAAGGAGATTAGGAGCTCTGAATTTGGAGTCATTCTACTTTGGGTTGGTCTCATCTCCACTCTAATTTGTTTCCTAAGTTGAACATTTCCTAGAAAGTTTTCTCAGTGATACAGCTCCACAGGCAATACATAGATGCTTGTGCCAGTGGCTGGGGTTGGTTAGCCCTAGGATCACCAAGTGACATTAGAGAGATCAAGTGGTGTGCAGGTGAAATGCCAACAGGAAGTCTGAGGAGAGATTGGCAAAAGTAGATTAGGCAATGAAAGAGAGAGCAAATGCATTCTGATAGTAGGTAAGGTTCCATGAGTAATGTCTTCAAGAATAACAGAGTGGAGTTAGAGGTGTGACTCAGTTGGTAGAGCTCCAGCCAGTGAATGAAAGTGTCAGGTACTGAGTTCAAGTCACAATCTCAGACAAAAAAGAAAAGAAAAACAGTACATTTGCCTACACTTTTTGCTTCTTATTTATTTGTATGTTTATTTTTTGGTTTGTTTGTTTGTTTTCTTGGGTCTGGTCGTGGGGCCTGAACTCTGGGCCTGGGTGCTGTCCCTCAGCTCTTCAGCTCAAGGCTAGCGCTCTACCACTTGAGCCACAGCGCCCGGCTTTTTTCTTTTTGCTTATGTGGTGCTGAGGAATCGAACCCAGGGCCTCATGCATGCAAGGCAAGCACTCTACCACTGAGCCACCTTCCCACCCCAGGAGACATATTTTCTTTTCTTTTCTTTCCTTTTTTTTTTTTCAGGTTGTGGGGCCTGAACTCTGGGCCTGGGCGCTGTCCCTCAGCTGTTCAGCTCAAGGCTAGCACTCTATCACTTGAGCCACAGCACCACTTCTGGTTTTTTCTGCTTATGCGATGTTAAGGAATCTAACCCAGGGCCTCATGCATGCAAGGCAAGCACTCTACCACTAAGCCACATTCCCAGCCCGAGACATGTTTTCTATATGATGACCTTGTTCAGTTTTCAGAGCATACTATTTTGGGCCAGTAGACAAGGTCAGTTGGACAAGCTGCTCTTGATCTTTGTTTTGTTTTGTTTTGTCCCCCCCCTTGTATGAATACTGCTTCTTATGAAGGAATATAAAAGGAAGAAGCAAAGACAATAGTGCTTCTGTATTTATAACAGAACTACTTATTAAATAGTGTTTGTTGGGCTGGGAAGGTAGCTCAGTGGTAGAGCGCTTGCCTTGCATGCTTGAGGCCCTGGGTTCGATTCCTCAGCACCACATAAGCAAAAAAGAAAAAAGCCGGAAGTGACACTGTGACTCTAGTGGTAGAGCGCTAGCCTTGAGCTGAAGAGCTGAGGGACAGCGCCCAGGCCCAGAGTTCAGGCCCCACAACCTGAAAAAAAAAAAGGAAAGGAAAGAAAAGAAAATATGTCTCCTGGGGTGGGAAGGTGGCTCAGTGGTAGAGCGCTTGCCTTGCATGCATGAGGCCCTGGGTTCAATTCCTCAGCACCACATAAGCAGAAAAAGCCA
>NW_012274090.1:0-2215 GCF_000151885.1 Dipodomys ordii
TCACGGTCTCTCCTGCCCGGGCTGGCTTTGAACCGCGATCCTCAGATCTCAGCCTCCTGAGTAGCTAGGATTACAGGCGTGAGCCACCAGTGCCCGGCCGGCTCACTCTTCTTGAGAACAAGAACCATTTTGTCGTAAGTCTGGAGTATCTAAATGAGAAATAGAAACTTAGTTTTTGTCACCCATCTTGTTTAGGCACTTTGGATTTACCATTTCATATCCAATCCTGGAAGCCAAGGTACTATGAAGGAAAACTGTAGCATTATTTCTGGAATACTGAGGTCATTTGTGTCCTGGTCATCACCAATAGAAGTAATCAGGTCAGGCAGGGACTCTCACAATTGGTCAAGAATGAGCATCTGCCTAAATGATAAAGTCAATTTCTACCATGGAGAAAATCATGGGAGAAATGGGTTTAGGAGATAAGATCAAGGTCTATTTTGAAAATGTTCAATTTGAAATGCTTATTAGACAATCTAATGGAAATGTCAAGTAGGTGGCAGGACTTGCTAAGTCTGGAGCTCAGGGAAATGTCAAGGCTGGAGAACACAGATCCAGGAGTTACTGACAGAGACATGGGTTAAAACTATGGGACTGGATAAGATCTCCTACAAAGTAGTGGGTGTGTTAAAGAAGTTAAGTTTAAATACTTTCGGAAATTAACCGTAAGAGGATGAAAGCAGCAGACTGCCTAGAGATGAAGCAGGAAAGCACACAGTATATAGACCCAGAACCAAGTGGTTGACTGAGACTATTGAAAGGCGAGTTGATGAAGAATGGTAATTGTGGGGGCTGGGAAGGTGGCTCAGTGGTAGAGCGCTTGCCTTGCATGCTTGAGGCCCTGGGTTCGCTTCCTCAGCACCACATAAGCAAAAAAGAAAAAAGCCGGAAGTGGCGCTGTGACTCAAGTGGTAGAGCCTTAGCCTTGAGCTGAAGAGCTGAGGGACAGAGCCCAGGCCCAGAGTTCAGGCCCCACGACCGGACCCAAAAAAACAAACAAACAAAAAAGAATGGTAATTGTGCAGAGGATTTAGTGATAAGGACCCACTGGGCATCGTCAGAAAAAATGGCTTCGGTGCAATTAAAGGGAAGAATGACATGACTGGAGAAGACTGAAACAAAACTATGAAGAAGTGAGTGAAGACATTGAATATTGGCAACTCATTTTAGAAATGGTGATAGAAGGAGACCTGAAGGGATACTTCAAGGGGACATAGAAGATAGGTCAATAGAATAGACCTATCATTGTAGCTCTTTATTATTTATTTAGGTGGTTGTAGGGCTTGAACTCAGCCTGGGCGCTGTCCCTGAGCTCTTCGGCTCAAGATGAGTGCTTTACCACTTGAGCCACAGCGCCACTTCTGGTTTTCTGATGGTTGATTAGAGCTAAGAGTCTCACAGACTTTCCTGCCCAGGCTGGCTTTGAACCGTGATCCTGGGATCTCAGCCTCCTGAGTAGCTAGGATTCCAGACGTGAGCCACCAGTGCCCAGTTTGTTATTTATATATTCTCTATCATATATATGTATATATGTATATGTGTGTGACAGAGACAATTGACCACTTAACACAAAATACCCTTCCTTATCCATCCATATCATCTATCTTATCCACATATATCATCTACCTATCTTATCTGTCTATCATCTATCTCTATTGAATGTGTTTACATGCTTATGGGATGGTTGAATAGGTAAATATAGAGATGCTGGAAAATCTTTCATTAGGTGAGAGCAGATCTAGGGTTTAAGAGGCAAGAAGGTGTAGGAGGACTTAAATTCCAGGATACTTTTTCATCATCCAGCAAGACAAGGAAAACATTAGTAAATGCTTCCCCATGGAAGACCCCAAGAACACACACACACTTAGTACACACAGTAACTACATATATTGTCATGTAGAGATGAATGAGTAACAGATATGTTCGCATAAAATGAAAGCATACCTAATTGTACATAAATATTTTAATTTGGTAAACTTCCTATGGCTGGACCTTTGTGGAGAGGTCAGCGCTGTATTTGAAGTATCTAAGTAAAGATACTGCTAACTAGATATAAGAGAATGAACACTTGCTTTCTCACATACTATGTGACTAAGTGAACAAGGCTGATTTTTTTTTTCTGTCAGTCCTGGGGCCTGAACTCTGGGCCTGGGCGCTGTCCCTCAGCTCTTCAGCTCAAGGCTAGCACTCTACCACTTGAGCCACAGCGCCACTT
>NW_012274091.1:0-1599 GCF_000151885.1 Dipodomys ordii
TCCCCAGCACCTCACCCCGGCCCCTCACCCCAGCCCCTCACCCCGGCCCCTCACCCCAGCCCCTCACCCCGGCACCTCACCCCGATAACAAAGAACAATCCCATAGACTATGAATCACCCAAGGCTTAAGAACTAAACAAAACCCCAATTTGGAGGAAGTTTGGAAAAGATGTCTCAGATTGAGATATGTGAGCCCCAGATGTTGGAAGTTTTAGTTATAGTTTTTTGTTTTTGTTTTTCTTTGTTGGTCGTGGGGCCTGAACTCTGGGCCTGGGCGCTGTCCCTCAGCTCTTCAGCTCAAGGCTAGCGCTCTACCACTGGAGCCACAGCGCCACTTCCGGAAGTTTTAACATCTTAGACAGATGGTAGGAAAAGTATGGCCTTGGGCTTCCTGTCCTCATCACTTCACTGTTTGTTTTATTTTAGAAAGCGGTGGAAGTTGGAAACTGACACATGTGAATAAGGTTCTGGAGAGATCTACTAGGAGAACTGTAAATGAGTGTAGCCACTGTGGACCATGGTGACGGTTCCTGAAAATGAAACGTCAGTTCACTGTTCCATCCAGCAACTCTGCTCCCAGTGATACATTCAAGAGAACGGAGCACGGAGACCTGAAGGGAGCTGCATGAAGAAGCTTCCTAGCATTGTTGTTCATAGCAGCCAGAAGGTGAGAGCGATGGACAGGTCCACACCAGATGAGCAGGTTACCACCTGACACACACAGGGTGCATCAGCCCGCCATACCCACGCATGCACTGATGTGTGCACGCAAGCACGTTACCACCTGACACACACAGGGTGCATCAGCCCGCCGTACCCACGCATGCACTGATGTGTGCATGCAAGCATGTGCAATCCTGAGTCTTGGAAACATCTCAGCGACACAAAAGTCACCTGTTGTATGCTCCCGTTTCTGTAAGAGATGCCCAGAGACAAAGCGGAGGGACAGCAGGGCTGGGGAAGGAGGGACAGACAGCTCCTTTCTGCGTGTGAGGTTCTTCAGGGGGTTGGTCCAGGGTTTTGAGCTTGGTAGGGGTGGTAGTGTCTGGAATTCTCCAGAGGCTCGGGAGCCTGGGGCACTCACTTGGGTTCTCTGGAAAGCGGAGACTGCCATGAGGAGGGGAACCAGGCAGCCGGCAAGGAGGGCCAAGAGCTGGACAGACAGAAGGAGCAGCGTGAGGCGGTGGCGGCTCTGCAGGGGCTGCGGCCCCTCCGGGCGGCTCTCAGGCCACTCCAGGGCAGTGTGGGAGGTTGGGGCTGTTCTCTGCCCCTCCACCCCCCCCACCATCCCCCCCCCATGCCTTTACCCTCTCCCTGCTCCTAGGCAGCGCCTCTGCAGGGCTCCATGAGCGTCGTGCACGCCTTTCACATGCCATGTTGGCAGCTGGCACACAGCAGCCCATCCCAGACAACAGCAGCGGAGGGGGGCGGGGCTGGGGCCGGGGCTGGGGCAGAGCTGGAGCAGGGCTGGGGCTGGGCTGGGGCAGGGCTGGGGCCTGGGGCTGGGCTGGGGCAGAGCTGGGGCCAGGCTGGGGCCGAGCTGGGGCAGAGCTGGAGCTGGGCTGGGGCTGGGCTGAGGCAGGGCTGGGGCTGGAGCCA
>NW_012274092.1:0-1587 GCF_000151885.1 Dipodomys ordii
CCTTTTTTCTTTTTGCTTATGTGGTGCTGAGGAATCGAACCCAGGGCCTCATGCATGCAAGGCAAGCGCTCTACCACTGAGCCACCTTCCCAGCCCCAATAGTGCTAATCTTTTAAACAACCACACTATGCACGTCTACAGCTCTTTTACAGACTTGCCCATTTTTAAAGTCTTTCTGCTTTTACTTTGTGCTCCTGGTTGTAGCTAAAGTCTAGCTAAAAGCAACCAACAAATAACCCAGGATGCTATATGTCTTGAAAATGTCTCCACCAAATTAATTGGTCCCACACCATTAAACACAGCTTCACACAAAGTCTCAGAAAATGGGCGAAATGTAAATAAGTTCTTTGACAGGGTACAGGATACAGAGTTGGGTTTCCATCTGAAAGCCTAGAAATGCAGGCTTTCTCCAGACTGCATTCCTGTTGGTGTTCTAATCTTCTGAATTCTACCAGACTCCTCCATATGCTCTGTTGATAACATTCTGGGGCTTGTCTAGTCCAGATCTCCAAACATTTCCAATTTCCTCTCACAAACTTGTTCAGAAGGCTTAAAAGCCACATGGCCAAGTAGTCACAGCAATGACCTCAACTTCCTGGTAACAATTTTCTGTATTCATTACTTTTCTCATCACCAAGATAGAATGGTTGACATAAGCAACTTGAAGGAGCAAAGATTTAATTTGGCTTATGATTTCAGAAATGTCAGCCCATCCGAGCATGACAGAACAGAGCAGTTCACAGGAGCTAAGAGCCGGAGAAAAAGAATACAGGATGGGGACAGGGAAGCTACAGTCCCCAAGGACACATCCCAGTGACCCCTTCCTCCACCAGCATCCACCTCCTACATTTCACCACTGCCAATTATATTAGTGTATTATGAATCTATCAGGAGAGTAAGCTATTCATTACTTCAGACCCTTCATTATGTAATTGTCTCTGAAAACATCATCACAGATGTCCCATCAGTGTGCTTTATTAATCTCTTGGGCACTTTGTGATCCAATCAAGCTGATGATAAGATTGACCATTGTAGCCACAAAACAAATTTTAACAAATTTAAGAAGATTGAATTCAAATCATTATCTCTTTGAAGCTCTAAATCAATGATGAAAAATTTCAGAACGTTTGCAAACATAAGGAAATTAATCAACATACTGTTGAGCACCTATAGATTCATTAAAAGGGAAATTAAGAGCATCTTGAGATAAATGAAAATAGACACAAGCCATACCAAAACTTACTTAGCTGAAGGAAACAAACAATGAACAAAGCAAAAATAAGCAAGATAGAAATTCAAGAAGCATTGAAAATATTGATTAAGCAAAGAATTGGGTTTTTGAAAAAGTAACCAAGAAGAGAGACAACTTAATTCCAGAAACAAAAGAGGAGGCCATAAAAATCTGATGCATAGAAATCCAAGCAAACATAACAGAATACTCTGAACAAATAGATGAAAGAAATTTGGATAATTTAGAAGAAATGGATAACCTTCTAGAATTAACCTATCAAGACTGAGTCATGTAGCCGGGCACCGGTGGCTCACGCCTGTAATCCTAGCTACTCAGGAGGCTGAGATCTGAGGATC
>NW_012274093.1:0-3030 GCF_000151885.1 Dipodomys ordii
GGGGGAGGGAGGAGAGGGAAGGGAGGGGGAGGGAGGAGAGGGAAGGGAGGGGGAGGGAGGAGAGGCCCTTGGGGGGCTAGGGGGAGCAGAGGGCAGAGAGAGTGGAATGCTTGAAAAGCACAACCATTCCGAGAAGTATGCAGAAAATGTCTGGCGTGGAGAGAGTCTGGGAGGTTGGGATGGGGCCCAGCAGCAGAAGAAAGGATGACCGTGACTGACTTGAGGCGTGGAAAGCCTTCGGCCGCCTCTGGAGGCAGTGGCAGTGCTCACACAGGTGTGGCAGTGGGGACGGGCCTGTCCCCGGCCTTCCCAAGCATCTCCCTGTCAATAAAGTTAGGATCAATACTTTGTTCATCTGACTTTGGCCAGATCTATTCGTCTGACTAAAATCAGGTCAAGACATTCATTTGCTTTGATCGCCTAACTGATTACGTTTATACACTGATTATGAAGCTTACACGTGTTGGCTGCTAAATTGAAAGCCTGAAAGCCGATTAATAAGCATAGGATAAAAACATGAAAACATTTATTTTCCATACTATTGGTGTATATATATAATATGTAAATAATACATATAATTTTAAAACCACATCATTATTTGCAGTAGTGAAAGAAAAGTTTGATAATTACCTGAAAATTTTCCTTACAACCATAATTTATTCTTCATGCTATAAATTTAAAAGAAAACTGAAGCACTTGACTGTGAAGTTATTAGAGGCACTAACAGCCCTAGAAGAATATGTTCCGCTAAATCTCTGAGAAGAAGGGGTATCTCCAAATTAACATAAGGGAACAAATGATTTTCCCACTTTGAGATCAAGGGCACCCTCATCCTCAGGGTATCATTAAGACTTGATGCGTTCTCCTAAGAATATTTTTGAAAGTCGCTTCTATCAGCATTTTAATACTCTGCAGTATTTTCTGTTGTCATTTTATTATTAGCTTTAAAGATTCAATTCAATTCTCTTTGATGTGTTTCTTAGAATATTAATCATGTGATTACTTGTCTTTAGACTAACACTTCTGAGAACAGACCTACATTCTTTCTTTTTTAGTTTCAGCATTTCCAGTTAGGAATCAAGGAGTTTTCAGCTAAATTTACATAAGAAAACAAAATGCTTTTCACTAAATGTGGGTATTATCATGTTAACCAATTTGTTTCACTTATGATATTTTCCAAGTTTCAAAATTTCCATTGGCTTTAAATACATTGACTACAAAAAAGTAGGTTGTTCAGAAGGAAACCCCTGAACTATTCATTTTAACTCAACTGCTTGATTGTGGTTTTAGTCATTGCTTAAAGTAGCAGACACAAATTAATGACAAGACAGATAAATTAAGCATCTGATTACACTTCTCAGCCTAATCAAAATCGAAACTGATTTACAAAGCAGGAGTGTAGGCACTCCCTGTGAGTCCCTCCAAAAAAATACCTTCTATCCCTAGACCCTTTAAAGTAGCAGAATGAAACGCACTTTTAGCTCTAGCTTTCACCGCTGTCACTGCACATGTGCTTTGCCCTGGACCAAGTCCGCAGGTGGGGGTGAACAGAGCTGTGGAGGAGGCAAGAGTCATAGCCAGGGCTCCACCTGGAAGGCCGCTGTGGAGGAGCTGAGCAGCCTGGGGGCTGGCGTCCCATTTTGCCAGTCAGGCTGTGTTTCTAATTTTCTCTCTGCTCAAACTGCTTGTCAGATAGGAGACGGCAAATGCTGGGAGTGAGTAAGTTTCCAGTGAGTTAGAACCGTCCCTTCTATCTCAGAGGAAGAATGTCAGGTCTGCCAGAGCCAAAAGATGCAAAGTGCCCAGGGGAAAACCACCCGGAGTGACTCCAGCCTCGGGGCCTCCTCCCAAACCCAGCCCCGGTGCTATCAGTTTTGATAAGCAGCCTTTCCTCACTCAGGAGGCTATAACGCGATAATGTCACTCAATAACTCTCACGCCCTTTCCTCCTATTTGTCCAACACAGGAAAATGAGAATTTTCTTGTCGTGTGGACACAGCGGAAATATCTAGCTAGCAAGTACTGACCCTTGCATGTAAACAGACCCATATCCTCTTTCCGCCTGACAACTTCCTTCCTGATGCTAAGAACAATCTACCTTTTTTTTTTTTTTTTTTTGGTCCTGGACTACTGACCGCTATGAAAACCCTGGAGGAGAAGATCAATGTAAACTTCCACTCAGCTGCTGAATTTTCAAACAGGCTGGCTCTGCCCAGGAAGGGAGGAGCTCGGCCCTTCACGTCGCACTGTCTGCGCCCTGCACCCCGAAGAGGTGACTGTGAGGCCATCACCTGAGGATAAACCTCTTGGGATGAGGTTGCAGTAGAATACGGCTCTCTGTACTGTAGAACTGATCTCTGGTACTTAAGATAAAGGAAATTGGATCTAGATAGCGGGGTGGGGGTGGGGGAGCAGGGGACCTTATGGTCACACACCCATAATAACAGCTAAATCTAATTGCTCATCCAAACAACTTAGGCTATCTAGAGACCATCAAAATCACATTTATCTTTGAGTGACGCAATCAAAGAAACTAGATAATCAGAATAACTTGCCAACATTAAAATGACAAAGAACTCAAGGGCTGAACCAAATCTTAAAAAAAAAAAAAAAGAGGAAAACATTTCAAAAAGAACATTTTAAGGTAGCATTGGCGGCCTGGAATGGGCAAAGTTGAGAAGCTCCTTTAACACTGTTGTCTTGTCTAGAACCCTTCTCTTCCTGGACAGACCTGGTGTGGAGATCTGGCTCTGAACGAGGGCTCAGTGGGGACCAGGGACTGGGGACCAGGCCAGGGCCAACAGTGGACGGCCATGCTACCAGCCACTGAGGTCTGTGAGCCCCGGCTGGCTTCCGGTGCTAAAACGGTTTGCAAAACTTCTGTGTTAACATTTATAAGATGATTTCTTTGTTGCTTGGTGTGTCCCTCCCCCACGGTATAACTCCTGTTTTCACTGTAGTTAATGTTGGTATAATTTGTGGAGGGGAAGGGGAAAAACAGGGATACAGGTGGACCCATTGCAACAATGA
>NW_012274094.1:0-1313 GCF_000151885.1 Dipodomys ordii
ACAGCACCACTTCCGGCTTTTTTCTTTTTGCTTATATGGTGTTGAGGAATCGAACCCAGGGCCTCAGGCTTGCAAGGCAAGCGCTCTACCACTGAGCCACCTTCCCAGCCCCGCTACAGATTCTTTCTATAAGCCCTAGACTTTACCCACTATTGCCGCAGGGGAGAAGATGGCTTTTGTGGTCCATACACATGCTTTTATACACTTGTTTCTCATCATTCTGAGTTAATTAAGAGTTAAGTAAAAGAACCCAGAATGGTAAAAAATTTTAACCTATATTTAAATAAAATAGTCATGAATTGTGGAATTGAATGTAACTACTTGTGGTCAGAATTATCACTGTGAGAGTCAGACAACAACAAATCTCATCTAAGGAAGTCAATGCAAGCTGATCAACAATGTGAAAATAAAAACAAACCAAAAACAAACACTGCCTTGCTAGCCTACTAACAGTGGCCCTAAGAAAGCAGCAGACTGACCTGGTAGGAGGATAGGATGGTGGTGCGGTGACTGGTTGCATGGGGTAGCTCCCAGGAACCTGGGGATAACTGTAGTTACTTTGTCCATAACCTAGGCTGGGCTGGTTATACCCCCCTGTGCTAGATTGAGGTTGACTAGTCTCAGCAGGCTTGTTACCATCTTGAGGTCTAAAAGGAGAAATGAAACAGTGAAACTTTGTTTCTCAAACCACAAACACAACTGTTAGTTAAGAATTCTATAAATCTATGAACAATATGTCATGTTAGGACTGAGCTTGGAAATATATACAAAGTAAATTACAAACTCAGTGTTCATTTATATTTGCTGGAAGAGAACATTAAAGTAGGTCAGCCATACCTAAGAGCTATAAACACACTCCATTCATTCCACATGAACAGTCATGAAATGGAGTTTCAATACTATGTGTTACCAATTTAAGTGACAGAAAACACTTTTTCTCAACGTGAACTGTTTAACAAAACTTAATAATGCAAGATTTAGATGTAGAGTAGTAATTTTAGGTTGAGAGTACTTAATTAAGTCCATGGCATTACAAATCTAGACTACCTAAGGTTCAATGTTTTTCTTTATTAAGGAATTTCCCAACTTGGCTGGAAGCAAATTAATCTTTTTTTTGGGTCCAGTCATGGGGCCTGAACTCTGGGCCTGGGCGCTGTCCCTTAGCTCTTCAGCTCAAGGCTAGTGCTCTACCACTTGAGGCACAGTGCCATTTCCGGCTTTTTTCTTTTTGCTTATGTGGTGCTGAGGAATAGAACCCAGGGCCTTGAGCATGCAAGGCAAGCGCTCTACCACTGAGCCACCTTCCCAGCCCC
>NW_012274095.1:0-1616 GCF_000151885.1 Dipodomys ordii
CAGGGCCTCATGCATGCAAGGCAAGCACTCTACCATTGAGCCACCTTCCCAGCCCTGTAATCACCTTTATAATAACAATAAAAATAAAATTAAAAAAAACACCAAAAGTGAGCCAGGAGTTGATGGCTCACACCTGTAATCCTAGCTAATCAGGAGGCTAAGATCTGAGATATCACAGTTCAAAGCCAGCCCAGGCAGGAAAGTCTGTGAGATTCTCATCTCCAATGAGCTACAAAAACTCCCCAAACCTGGAAATGTATATAAAATAATATATATCAAAATGAACTTCAGAAGCTGGGTGCCGGTGGCTCATGCCTGTAATCCTAGCTACTCAGGAGACTGGCTCAAAGCCAGCCCAGGCAGGAAAGTCCATGAGACTCTTACTTCCAATAAACCACTCAGAAAACCGGAAGTGGCACTGTGGTTCAGTGGTAGAATGCTAGCCTTCAGCTGAAGAGCTTGGGATAGCACCCAGGCCCAGAGTTCAAGCCCCAGGACCAACCAGAAAAAGAAAAAGAAATGAACTTCAGGAAGTGGAAAACAAGGTTTTTGTCTTAGTTTTTGTTTTCTTTTTTTTCTTGTTGGTTTATTTATCTGTCTTTGGGAATGTAATGGGGCCACAGAAATGGTGGGACCGAGGGTGAACAAATGCAGCAGTTGCTCTCACTAGATACTATGTTGAAAATAAACTCTACAGCTTGTGCACCACCATAGGAGGGAAAAACTGGGAGAGAGTGAGGGAAGGAGTGAAATTGTCCAAAAAGAAATGTACTCTTTACCTGACTTATGTAACTGTAACTCCTTTGTACATCACCTTTATAACAACAACAAAACAAATAAAAAAAAAACCTGGAAATGGAGCTGTGGCTCAAGGAGTAGAGCACTAACCTTGGGCAAAAATGCTCACAAACAGGGCTGGGAAGGTGGCTCAGTGGTAGAGCGCTTGCCTTGCATGCCAGAGGCCCTGGGTTCGATTCCTCAGCACCACATAAGCAAAAAGAAAAAAAGCTGGAAGTGACGCTGTGGCTCAAGTGGTAGAGCGCTAGCCTTGAGCTGAAGAGCTGAGGGGCAGTGCCCAGGCCCAGAGTTCAGGCCCCACTACCGGACCAAAAAAAAAAAAAAATGCTCACAAACAGTGCTAAGGCCCTGAGTTCAAGCCCCATGACTGGCACTGTTAGTTATTGTGCAGTTTGAAGATATTATAAATAACAACTACAAGTAGATTTAAACTTTTAATTCAATATGTTGTTTAATATTCATAGAATTTTAAATGTTAAAATTAATTATTTATTGAATCATAGTATTAAATATTTCTGATACTAAAAATGTAAGGATTGTGGAAGGAAAGGGAAAAAAACAAATCATTTAAATAGGGATACAGGTGGGACCCATTGCAACAATGAGATGTACAAGTCGCTATGTCGAAATCGAACTTTACAACTTTGATGGGGGGGGTCGGGCGCGGCAGGGGAGGATTGGGTGGGGGGATAGGGGGAGGATGGGAAGGGATGGGAAGAGGAAACAAAGGAGGAGGCTACAATGCTTGATAAGAAATGTACTCATTATCTTGCCCATGTAATTGTAACCCCTCTGTACAGTATTTTCACAATAAAAAA
>NW_012274096.1:0-2756 GCF_000151885.1 Dipodomys ordii
CTGTCCCTCAGCTCTTCAGCTCAAGGCTAGCGCTCTACCACTTGAGCCACAGTGCCACTTCCGGCTTTTTTCTTTTTGCTTATGTGGTTCTGAGGAATCGAACCCAGGGCCTCAGGCATGCAAGGCAAGCGCTCTACCACTGAGCCATCTTCCCAGCCCTCCATTAGCATCATTTTTTATGGTCATATGAACATGGCTATTGTGATCCTAGGACTATCCTAGACATATACTAATTATTACAAATGAGGTAAACCATGGAGCCTATGTTTCTTTGGGTTTGGCTTACTTCACTTAATATGATTTTTCCAAGTCTTTCCATTTCCTTACAAATGGGGCACTGTCATTCTTTCTGATCAAAGCATAGAATTTCATTGTGATATACACCAGATTTTCTCGATCCATCCATCTACTGAGGGGTATCTGGGTTGGTTCCCTATTTTAGCTATGCTAAATAATACTACAATGAACATAGTTGTACTGGTAGCTTTAGTGTGACCTTTCTTGTGTTCATTTGGGTAAATGCCCAGTAGTGGGATTGCTGGATCATAGAATAGTTGTATGTTTTGTCTTTTGAGGAACCTCCACACTGCTTTCCAGAGTGACTGAACCAGTTTACATTCCCACCAACAGTGTAGTAGTGGTCCCTTTTGGTCACATCCCCACCAGCATCTGTTATTATTAGTTTTCTTGACAATGGCCATTCTAACTGGGGTGAGGTGGAATCTCAGTGTGGTTTTGATTTGTGTTTCTTTTATGGCCGAGATGTTGAACATTTCTTCATATGTCTATATTCTTATTTCCTCTCCAGAGAGGTCTCTTTTTAATTCTTTAGCCCACTTATTAATGGGGTGGTTGTGTCTTTGAGGATTTTTTTATTGGGGAGGTTAATTTTTTTTAAAAATCAGTTGTGGGGTTTGAACTCTGGGCCTGGGTACTGTCCCTCAGCAATTCAGCTCAAGGCTAATGCTCTACCACTTGAGCCACAGCACCACTTCTGGCTTTTTCTGCTAATATGGTGCTGAGAAATCGAACCCAGGGCCTCATGCATGCAAGGCGAGCACTCTACCATTGATCCACCTTCCCAGCCCTCTAGGTTGTTTTTTTTTTTATATGAGGCCCTTGTCTGTTGTGTGGCTAATGAAGATCCTCTCCCAATCTGTGGGCTTTCTATTGATCTTGCTAGCTATATCCCATTTATCTTGCCTTTCTTTGATTTGTTGTGTTTCTGGATCTTTATTTACCAAGTTTTGACTTGTGCCAAGGAGCCCTAGGGTATTCCCTATACCTTCCTGGGATTTCCTTCCTGTATTTTCAGAGTATCTGCTCTTACCTTGAGGTCTTAGATACATTGGAAGTTGATTCTGGTACAGGGTGATATATAAGGATCTAGCTACAGTTTTCTACATAGCCAATTCTGCTAGCACCATTGGTCAAAGATGCTGGAGGTTGTTTTATACAATGCTTTTAGGTCGCCTTGTTCTGGCTACAAGCCACTGCATGAAGTTGGATGTGGGAGTTCCCTCTTGGAGGAAAAAGATGGCGTTTTCAAAGTTTCAGATTTTGAAGCACTTCAGATTGGAATTATTTAGAGATTTGTGGTGCTCAACTCATGTAACTATCATAGAATAGTATGTGCCAAAGAAGATGGCCACAAACTACATAAAGTTTTAAACTGACAGTTGTTTAAAAAACATAGTGGAGCGGAAGGTATAGCATTTGGCTCTCATGTACAATACCCTGCTTGGCTTCAATATCTAGAATCACAAGGAAGAATAAAAATTAAAAAACGGAAAGAAGGAGAAACATTACAATGGGAGATTTTAGTTCACTGGATGAATACATAACAGATTGTAGAATAGATTGGGTGCTAAAGGGACTGTAGCTACAGATCCTGTAAAAATTTAAAAAGCACAAAAAGTATACATAATTCTATGCCATTAAATTAAAAAACTTACGTAGAATATAATCACAGCTGACTCAAGGAAAATTGGTCAGTTTAATGGAACTAGAACCACTATCATATAAATTAGATCAATACTTACAAAGATCATCATCAGAACAAACCATACCAGAGAACAGGAAATTAAGGAAAGCTAATGAACGATTGTATAAAGGTTGTTTAACCTTAGTACTAAATCTGGAGCAAAGGAAAGGGATAATAGAAAATCATGTGACAACATTACTTGTTAGCATGTTGTAAAGTATTAAAGTCAGAATTGTTTAAAACCAATAATATGCCCAGTTTGAAGGAGTCTAGGCATCAGTCATTAGGAAATATATCAATGTAATTGACTATCAATATGGAGGGAAAAATGATGATACCCTCAGTAAATACAAAGGCTGTCTGTTTAAATACAATGTCCTTTCATTGAGCACAAGAAAATAAAAATGGAATAGCTGACATCTGTAATTCTAGCTACTCAGGAGGCTGAGATCTGAGGATCACTGTTTGAAGACAGATCTGGCAGAAAGGTCTGATAGACTATATCCCCAATGAACCAGCAAAAATGAGGATGGATGCATGATTGAAGTGGCAGGTTGTCAGCCATAGCTGAAGTCCTGAATTCAAGCCATGCTACTAGCACAAAGAAAAAAATGATTTTAAAACATGCTTCTCTGAGGGAAGGCATGACGTTGTCCAAAAAGAAATGTACTCTTGGGGCTGGGAAGGTGGCTCAGTGGTAGAGTGCTTGCCTTGCATGCATGAGGCCCTGGGTTCGATTCCTCAGCACCACATAAGCAAAAAAGAAAAAATG
>NW_012274097.1:0-2112 GCF_000151885.1 Dipodomys ordii
CCCGTGTGAGGGGGGCAGAGACAGGAGCGCTGGGTCTCTGGCCCAGGGCTCCCCATCCTCAGCAGAGCCAGGGGTCACAGCCAGACACCAGCTCCAGGCCCCAGGCTCTTAGCCAGGACCCCGTGCTCAGATAAACCGAGTCAAGCACAGACCGGCTCGGCCAAGGAGGTGGACCTCGAGCTCCGCTCGGCAGCCAGGAGTGGGGCCGTGCGTGGGCTGAGCAGGCGGGGCACCTGGGCTCCTCCTGAGCTGTGTTTGCTAAGCATCGGATCAGGGAAGTTAAACAGTGTCTTCTCCTGTGGGACCCGAGGCTGCCTGCCTGCAAAGGAAGCTGGGGACTCCAGGTGGCTGCACTGGCGCGCACAGGCCCTAAGGCCCCCATGCAGGTCCTTCCTGTGGTCTCCCCCTGAGCCCATCCCGCCACCAGTCCCGAGCCGGGCCTGGTCACTGCTGGACTTTCACCGCACCTCATCTTAACCAGTGAAGGCCACAGAGTATTGACTGGGAGCCACAAAGACGGGGTTTGAACCCAGCCGATGGGCTCCCAAGGCTTGTTGTTCACCATGGCGCCTCCCTGCCAGCCTGACCCAGGAGCCATCCAAGGAATGCTCTTGGGTTCTTGACCATGTTAAATGATAAAGAAGTCGCCAAATTCTTCAAGATGGCACCTGGGACTTCCCAAAGCAGCTTCCCGCCTTCCTTCTTGGGCACCCTCTCCTTCCTGGCCCTCCTCATGATGGTGAACCCCCACCCCCACTCTCCTCCATTCACCTACACCCAACGCTCCTCCATTCGCCTACACCCGCCACAGTCTCTTTGCACAGGTTGTCTCCCCATACACATATTGTACCGTTCTCACCGGGTGAACACCCACACTGCCCCGAGCAAGTCCCATCCGTTCTGAAGTCAGCGTCCTCCACTCCAGCCGGCATTTAACCGATCACCTTGCATCATCTAGGGACTCGGCCACCTACTCCTCCCGCTGGGGCACACCTTGGTTTCCCTCTGGTAGGAATTCCTGGATTCAGGGCGTGGTCAGCTAGACCCCCGGCCCAGCCCTCTCCCCCAAGTGTGGCCCAGGGTCTAAGGAGGCTGTGCGATCACAGTGCCCTTGAACCTGGCCACTCACAGCCACAGATCTGATTTGGGCACACGGGTCGCTGCGCGCGCGCGCGCGCGCACACACACGCACACACGCACACCCACACACCCCAGTTCGTTCTGCTGAAGTGATCAGACACATCATCCATGGTATTAAAGGCCTCCTCCCACCCCACGACCCTGCGTTCACATCCCCTCCCCTCCCCTTGGGACACACCCACTCACACACCTTTCCTGATTGTCAGCTCGCTCCTCCCCCTCCCCCCCTGCCCGCCCCCATGCTGCCACCCTGGCAGTGATGGAGAGAGAGTTTGTTTTAATGTCAGGATCGACGTCTCTGATAATTATATACACACACGCGTGCGCGCCCCGTGTGCTGGCAGCCCACGGCTGGAATGCTGCGCTGCCAGGCGGAGCTGTCTCTACACCTCAGCCACAGATCGGGGTGATGGCGGGGTGCGCGGGGAGCCAGCTCCCTGTCACCGCTGTCTGTGGTGGCAGCTGGGAGCCAACCAGGGGGTCTGGCTGGAAGCCTTGTGCTGTCCCAGCCCAGACTCCTCCCGGGGAGACCACCCAACCCACCCTCCTGGGGGCGCCCACACACCCCTCACGGGCCAGAACAGGATGTCTGCCGGGCAGGTGCTCACTCGGGGACCCACACGTCCCTCTTACCAGGGCATGCATGGAAGAGGCTACGGCTCATGTGAGTGAGCATCCACCATCACCAGGATGCCTGGGTTGCCCACATCGCCTCCAGCTCCACCAGAGAGCTTTGAGATCCAAATGACAGTACAGGCTACAAGCACAGGCTACGATTTGGCCTCGTTTTGCCACTTTGGATGGCTTGTCGAGTCCCTTCCCAGGAAATCCTCTCCATGGTTTTAAGTCAGAGACAATGTCTCCTCCACCTTTCCTCTTCCTCCTCCTCCTCCTCCTCCACCTGCTCCTCCTCCTCCTCCACCTGCTCTTCCTCCTCCTCCTTCTCCTCTTCCTTCTCTTCTTCTTCTTCTT
>NW_012274098.1:0-1858 GCF_000151885.1 Dipodomys ordii
GCTCTTCAGCTCAAGGCTAGCACTCTACCACTTGAGCCACAGCGCCACTTCCGGTTTTCTGGTGGTTTATTGGAGATAGGAGTCTCATGGACTTCCCTGCCCTGGCTGGCTTTGAACTGTGATCCTCAGATCGCAGCCTCCTGAGTAGCTTGGATTACAGGCGTGAGCCATCGGCACCCAGCTAATAATTGTTTTTTAACCAAAGTACACAGCCCCTGGCAGTTGCTATATAGCTACTTGGCTAATGCCTTTTCCTCTGTGCTAGTTTACAAGTACCACCAAAAGCAGTTTGTTTTATCTCTCAGAGTCCATGTCTTCATCATAATTGAGGCATTTTTGGATTCATGGTGTCCATGGAAGAATGCAGAACGATCCAATTTGAAATAGTATAAGAGCTAAGTTCTGCCTGTTCATTCAGCTTCAGACTTCTTTCCAAATGCCAAAGAATCCATTCTAGATCCTGAGAGTTTCTTATTTTTAATTTAATGATAACTTTGGAAGAGAAGCTGAATAAAATGCCAAAGCTAATTTTCACTGATATGACATGTCCTTTAAAGTTTGTTTAAGAAACAAGTGTTTTTTTTTCTTTCTTGATATTGTTCCTAACATATTTATAAGGTGATTGTTTTGTTGCTTTGTATGTCCCTCCCCCACAGTATAATCCCTGTTTTCACTGTATTTGGTGTTGGTATAATTTGGGGAGGGGAAGGGAAAAAAAAGCAAATTGTTGAAATAGGGATACAGGTGGATCCATTGCAACAATGAGATGTACAAAATGCTATGTTGAAAAATGAACTTTACAACTTTGTCTGGGGTGGAGGAAAGATGGGGGGGAGGGAGAGTGTAGTCCTGGAGATGGGAGGGCAGGGATGGTAGGGGAAAAACAAAGGAGGAGGCAACAATGCTTGATAAGAAATGTATTTATTACCTTGCTCATGTCATTATAACCCCTCTGTACGGTATTTTCACAATAAAAAAAACTTATTAAAAAAAAGAATCAAGGGCAACAGGCATTTCTCTTCCCTTTCTCCTTGCAAATTATTTGGCTATGGTTTGTGATTATGTGAGACTCTTTCACATTATATTTTCTTAAGCATCATAAAAAAAATCAGCCTCTCTTTGATTTGAGTTGTCATTAATGTCAGTATTTTTTTTTCTTTTCTGTTCTTTTGTTTGTGGTAGTTCATATTTGGATTTCAACCTAGAGACACTTCAAGTAAAGCTGATGCATTTTCCTTTTGCTATTAGATTTTGTATTTGTGTGTGCAGTTGAAAAGAGTTGATAGGTGACAGTGAATTCAATATTCTTGATTTTCTTACTGAGTAAGTAGGTTTCGTCAGGAATCACAGGTACTAACTACCATGTGAGCATATCTGAGAGAATACTGAACACTCATAGGGCAAAGTTACTTTATTATCTCACTTTGGTTAGCTGGAGTCTACAAGTTAAGGGCAAACTACCTAAAAAGGTCACTACATATGGATGGTTGGCAATGCATATTAGTACATCTTTGCTTCCTATGAATCCCTCCTTTTTATAACCCACTGAATAAAGTTCTTTGACTCTCCAGTTATCACATTAAGATACCCTTTTATAAAACTTGAAATATATGTTAAAATGTATTTTATGCATATCATATAGTATGTATTACCAGAGATAACAAAAATATTATTTTACTGGAGAGAAATCCTTAATGGTTTTTTTTTTTTTTTGGGTCCGGTCATGGGGCCTGAACTCTGGGCTTGAGCACTGTCCCTAAGCTCTTCAGCTCAAGGCTAGTGCTCTACCACTTGAGCCACAGCGCCACTTCCGGCTTTTTTCTTTTTGCTTATGTGGTGCTGAGGAATCGAACCCAGG
>NW_012274099.1:0-1462 GCF_000151885.1 Dipodomys ordii
TTCATTAATTTCCCATTTATTTATTTATTTATTTAAATTTTATTTTATCTTATTTGTGAACATACTGTACAGATGGGTTACAATTACATGGGCAGGATAATGCATACATTTCTTACCAAGCATTGCAGCCTCCTCCTTTGTTTACCCTTCACATCCCTTCCAAGCCTCCCCCCTCCCCCGCAGTGCAGTTCTTACTCCGCTACCTCTTTTTAAAAACCTAACAAGCATAATACCAATAGTGGTGTCTTCCAACCTCCACTCAAATTGCATTGCTTTTTGCCTTTTGCATTTGCATGGTGTTTTGTGGGGAAATCTGCTCTCCCCTCTCCTGCCTCCTGCCTGCCCCCTCCCAACTCCTCTCCCCTTTCCCCCCTCCTTCCTATTCCCATCCCCAAGTCTATGCAATATTTATTACCCCAGGGATCTAGGGTGACATCTCAAGTCTCTGTTGTCTGTGGCTGTGTTGAAATGGCAACATGGTAAGTTTAAGCAACCACAGCTGCAATCCTTTTGAACTTGAACATGGCTGAGAATCCCTTTTTGCCTATGTTCCTGGGAAGAAAATTTCCTCCTCTTGGGTTCAGTGGATTCATGCCCATGAATGACTTTGAAGTCCTTCATTGGCCTCCAGGAGAAGAACGTGATGACATGGAGCCCAAGCTTGGAGGAGCCTTTGTTTCTCTTTGCTCCCAGGACTCTTCCCATTTTTCACACTGGTTGCATGGCCTTAGGCCACTGTCATTCATGACTTCCCAGGGACTGGCTCTTGTCATGAGATTGTTTTGGTTATCCTAATTCCTGCTTTTTTTTTTTGAATGGTGTTGAAGTTGTTTTCTTTTCTAAGGTGCCTGAGCCCCTCAGCTGTTGGAGAAGGGCTCACTAGCAAATGTGTTTGTTTTTCATTAACTCGTTTCTCTCTAGTAGAGCCAACAGAAAAACAGGAGAGCAAAGGGTTCCTGGTCAATTAGCCTTCCCACTTCAGGATTATGTTCAGCTGTGAATTCACCCTGTCACATCCTGGGAAAACCGAGGTGCAAATGGTCAGTTCTGTTGTCTGTCCATGCCTGGTTGGTTCATCCACCCGGTGTTTGTGGAGTGTTAGGAAAGCTATGGGTTCCTAACCCCATGGATGGCCAGGAAATTAAAGTTTAGGCAAGCAAAGAGACTTGTCCTAGCTCTACCATTCTTAGACAGATGGCAGAACCCGTTAATAACATTTTGACACCAAACTGCTCATTATTCTCCATGTGTATCTTGACAAAGTGGAGTGGGTTTGGATTTGTGGCTATTTTAGTATAGATATCCCTGAGAGACAGAAAGGGGAACTGTTAGGGAGATTTTTTAAAAAGTGGCAGGGGGGGGAGAGGTGGGCTGGGAAGGTGGCTCAGTGGTAGAGCGCTTGCCTTGCATGCATGAGGCCCTGGGTTTGATTCCTCAGCACCACATAAGCAGAAAAAGCCGG
>NW_012274100.1:0-2079 GCF_000151885.1 Dipodomys ordii
AAGAGCTGAGGGACAGCACCCAGGCCCAGAGTTCAGGCCCCATGACCGGACCCCCCCCAAAAAAAAAAAAAGAATCTCATGGACTTTTCTTCCCTGGCTGGCTTCAAACCATGATTCTCAGATCTCATCCTCCTGAGTAGCGAAGATTACAGGTATTAGCCAGTAATAATTGGCTAGGCATTATATATTTTGTCTTTAATAAAGCATCTTTAAGCATAATGCATATTACTTTTGAAACCAGAGATGAGTCTATATTTTTCTTTTTACAAAATATATAAAGATATTGATCCCTGGTATGAAGAAAAAACAATGGGCATTGCAAGGTGGTGACTGATTTCAGAAACACACTCAAGTCCCATTCTATCTATCTAACTCCTTTTACTGGGCCTACCAGATAAGTTTTGTGTTACACAGTTATATTATAATGCAATTATGATTACAACTGGCTCTTTCCTTCCATTAAGTAAGGTACTTTAAAGTAAGTTCTTGAGTTGTTGGTTGTTTTTGTTTTTAAAGTGGTTACAAAGAAAATGAAGAAAATACCAGAGATGTTGTCATCCAAAGCTAGACACTGTTTTATATGGCTTGCTGATAATTTAATATTTGAGACGTCTTTTAAACATTTTCCAACTCTAACCAAAACGAATGTAGTACTTCAGGGAATATAGAGAGAAGTAAGCAAATAAATACTTAACATCTACGTACTTATTCACAGATTAAACTAACTGGGGACAGTGAAACTGAAGAGCATTTCAGCAAGTTTATGGTCAAAATTACAGAACAAACATTCAACATTCGTTTATATTTTTTCACTAATCTGCCAGCAAAACGTCTGGCTAATTTTACTGTTAATATATTCTGAATGATGGTTTTATCTGTCAAAGGGTTTAAAATCGGTTCTGTGTATGGAATCACGCAGGACATCACAAATACAGAATGACAAGCCTTCCTAATTTGCTGTCACCATCCTCCCACAAACACAAATACAAACATAATGTCCAGTTCTAGAACCTTCAGAAAAACAGTGGAAAGGCTACAATGTTGCTGTACATGGTGTATCTCCAGTCTGCCTTCCTGTGCTAAGTGGAGGTAGTTTATTTAGGAGAGCTGCCTTCCTCTTTGCCAACCCTCCTCATTGGAGGCCTTTTATGAGGGCAAGGAAAAGAGGTTAGGCTCATAGTGGCTTGGTGGAGGGAGCATCCGGGAGAGAAACATCTACATGGAGACGCGCAGAGGCGAGCTCTGGAAAGAGGAGTGTGTGTGTGGATGGACGTCTAGTGAAGATCACAGCCTTGGGGTCCCTGTACCACGACCGCACGCTTGTGAAAACCAAGGCACCTCCCTTTCACATTAGCTGGCGTCTGCTGTTTGCCTGCAAGAAGACTGACCAGGGCAGAGGGTGACCGCTTGGTAAGTGGGTGAACTGACTGGACTCTTTCCAGTCCCTGTTCTCTGCACCATCTTTGTAGCTCCCCAGGGTGGCTCCCAGGATTCCATTTCTTCTCTTTGGCCTGTCCCCCTGCCAAAGTCCCTTGACCCCAGGCTAGCGGGAGTCTAACGAAAGCCTCATCCCCACATGCTGAAGTTCTGTTCTGAGAGGGCTGCTGGGAACCAGGCCACGGGGGCCAGGCCACAGCAAAGCTGCTGGCACCTTGGGCCATGCGAGGCCCTAAAATCAGGAGGCACATGATGGGGCAGACAGGTCTGCTTCTCATCCACTGCCTGCACGGACTATCTTGTTTGGCCCCCGAATGATGGCATAACCCTCAGAAGAAAAAAGTTCCCCAACTCTTTAGAGTCTCAAAGAAAGACACCTCCTTCCTGAGACCCAGCTGTGTGAACTCCTTGACCAGCCTCTCTAAGATGGTCCTCCCTTTCCTCCTCCTGCTTCTCCCCTCCCTCAGTTCTCCCCTCCTTTACCCCTCCCCTCTCTCCTCCCTTCACCCACTTGGCTTCTTCAAGCCAAGAGAACATGAAATTGAGCTGGGCGCTGGTGGCTCACGCCTGTAATCCTAGCTCCTCAGGAGGCTGAGATCTGAGGATCGCAGTTCAAAGCCAGCCCGGGCAGGAGAGACCGTG
>NW_012274101.1:0-4121 GCF_000151885.1 Dipodomys ordii
CTCCTCCTCCTCCTCCCCCCTTGCGGCCGAGGTGCCTCAGCCAGCCAGGGCCAGGAGCCCTGTAAATCACCAAGCCGGATTCTAAAGAGTCAGCGTTCTTGGCCTGCTCCTCTCTCTCCCTCCCTCCCTCCCTCCCCACCATTGTCAGCCATTGCTGTCCCCCCCCCGGGAGCCCCCGCAGACCCCCCCACCCCGCACCCCCCCACCTCACACTTGGTCTCACACATCAATGTGCCACGCGCCCCCCCCACTGCAGACTTGTCCTAACCAGGGGATGGGGTGGATCCCCCATGGCCCCCCTAAAGGAGTACATCCTGCACAATGGCATGGAAATCCCACGCAGATGGTTGGTTCAGAATCCGTGTCATTCCCCACCCCCACCTCCACCTCCGCGGGGGGGGGGGTCGGCAGGTTGGCATGCAGTAGGTGCATAATAAATGTTCTCCTCCCCACCCCCTTACACTGGCTTGGCCTTTCTCCTCCTGGGGATACTGAGGCAGGAAGGAGGAAGTCAGGAGATGCCGTCTCGGCCAGGAATCTACTCTCTGCACTCAGTTTACTCACGCTGTTCCTCCAGTGCTTTGGGGTTTGGTGTTGCCCCAGGGCCTTTGCACAAGCCTGGACAGCTCCTACCGCCACCATTCAGGCCTTTGTCCAAGTCATTCTGCCAGGGATCACCCTGGACCACCAGAAGCTACAGGAGTTCCCCCGCCCCGAGGGGAGGAGGGGCAGCCCCACGGAGCTGGCACACAGTAGGCACTCAGAAAATGTTCGTTGAACAGCCAAGCAGATCCCTCCTTGACAGGGTTAAATATGAGCTAGACGTCGGGCTGGGCGAAGGAATTAGCCAAGGCTGCCAACTCTGGCTTTGGTGCCAGATGGGCCTCAGTTCAGATAGGAGCCCTACCCCCTTCACTAGTCACAGATTTCGGGTGAGCCTTCTAACATGGGGAAAGGAGACATTGGAACCAGGGTTTTGAAGCATGCATAGGAGTTGGGGGTAAGACTTGACCAAGGAAGAGGACAAGGTGTCTTCTCAGTAAGGACTGTTGAGTTACTTTCACCTGGAGAAAGTGCATTTTCATGTCCTGATTGGCTGGCTGTCCTGGACCATCAGAGTTGGGGGTTGGAACACAGGGAGGCACAAAGATGTGCAATCCAGCTTGTCCAGGCAAGGTGGGGAGCAGGAAAGGCTGCCTGAAGGGAGGGCCATTGGAGAAAGGGCCACTGAGGGATGTATAGGAGTTCGGGGAGGATTCTCAGCTGCTCCCTTGCCCGGGCTGGGAAGAGGTCGTGATTGTTACAAGTCTGTGGGACACAGTGACTTGCCCTGCCTCTCACCTGGTCTGACCTCCCTGAGAGGAAGCGGGAGGATCGGGCAGGCGGCCGGCAGGTCTGTGACCTAGTTACAGGCTGTTTGTCCTCTTGTCTCCGGACTAGCTGGGGTCACCAGTGACGTGGACTCTCACCCCTGCCAGGCCTGCCTGGCACCCTTCCCCAGGCTCAGAAGGGGTGGGGCTCCCAGTTGAGGGGTGGGCTTGGAGGGGAGGGGTGCTGGGCAGCTCAAAGATGACCAGGCCAGGAATTCTGGAAAGGGGCTCAGAGAGAGAAAGGGGTTCAAGGAGAGGTAGAGTGTGGGGGCGCTGGTTATGACCCTCTGACCAGCTAGTACTCCTCCTGCTAGCTCTAACCACCCCCCTTTTTTTTTTGGCTAGTCCTGGGGCTTGAACTCAGGGCCTGGGCACTGTCCCTGAGCTTCTTTTGCTCAAGGCTAGCACTCTACCACTTGAGCCACAGCACCACTTCCGGCTTTTTTGAGTAGTTTATTGGGAGAAAAGAGTTTCAGGGACTTTCCTGCCCGGGCTGGCCTTGAACCTCGATCCTCAGATCTCAGCCTCCTGAGTAGCTAGGATGACAGGTGTGAGCCACTGGCACCCAGCTCCGTGAGACTCTTACCTCCAATTAACCACCAGAAAACTGTTCAAAGTGTTAGAGCGCTAGCTTTGAGCAAAACCACTCAGAGATAGCACCTAGGCCCTGAGTTCAAGCACCAGGACCAGCAAAAAAAAAAAAAAAAGTGCAACACTCTACCTAAGAAATGAGTAAAAAGGAAAAGCACTGGGACATGGGTCAACTGGCAGAGCACCTGTCTAGCAATCTCAAGGGTCTGAGTTCAAATCCCAGTACCACCAACAGAACTGCCCTGCTTGCCCTGCACCCTGAGCATGAGAGTCAGGATCCAAGTATCCAGGAAGTGCTCGCTCCCTTCTTGGGCCGCTCCCTGCCCAGGGAAGGAATCAGGGAGGTCTAGGGGTTCCAATGAAACCTCAAACCTCATGATTTCCACTCCATGGTGGCCCCAGGAAGGAGGGGCGATGTGGCTTTGTGGGTGGAAGGGGCGTGGCCATGCGATGGGGCGTGGCTATAGGGAAGACATGTATAGGGCAGTTTGTGGTGGGCGTGGCCTCCACAGCGGGTATTAATTCATGTAAGGGGCCTGGCTCCCAGTGGGGGCGTGGTCTGGCGTTGGGGCGTGGTTTCACCGTCCTGGTGACTTTATGGAAGGGGGTGTGGCTCTGCTGTGGGGCGTGGCTTCGTGATAGGGCGTGGCTCCGCAGCAGGACCTGGTGTTGCGGCAGCAGTGGTTTGTGGCAGGGCGGTGGCCCTGTCAATCAAGTGCAATCCATGCCCAGCCCAGCCCTGCACACTCCCCCCCACACGGCTGAGGAATCGAACCCAGGCCCTCAGGCATGCAAGGCAAGCGCTCCACCACTGAGCCACCTTCCCCGCCCAAGAGGAAACCTGTTGATCCCAATCTCCTTTACCCGGTGTTTGTTGGTTTGTTTTTTAATTTTAATATTATTTGTTGCAAACCCCGAGGGCAACGCTACAGGGCGATGTGGATGTCTGGGGTGTAATCCCAGCTATGCCTCCACCGTGGGGAAGATGGTGACAGTGTGCCCCTGCGCATGTCCTTCTCCTGCCCGCATCTGCCCTCCCGGGCTGCCTGTGCTGTGCAGCCCCAGGCAGGCTCCTGGATGTCTCTGGTCTCTTTCGTAGCCTGTAAGCCCACACCTCCCTGCACGTGGCAGACGCTCAGAGGGGAGGAGGGAGGTGGTGAGGAAGAAGAAGCAGGCCCCTGCGTGTGGCACACACGTCCCGCGCTCAGGAGCACCACCCGCATGCAGGCCTGGGTGTGGCGCCGCGCACCTGCGCCCGGCGTGGCGGGCCTGCAGTTGCCACCCTGGCCCTGTTCCCGGCCGCCGGGGGTGGGGGGTGGGGCTGAGGGCAGCTAGGGACATCTCCGTCCCCCCCCCTCCAGCCAGCTGTCCCTGCGGCCGGCCCCTCCGACGGGGTGTGGGCAGGAAGTGATGGGTGAGCAAGGGATCCTTGGGATGGCTGGGTGGGGGACCTGCGTGGTCTTGTCTGGATGGGGAAACTGAGGCCCAGGAAGGGCCCTCCACCCACCCCCCATTCTGTCAGTCTTGAAGTCCCCTGGCTGTCCTGGCCAGCTTGGGGGGAGCGCAGGGCAGAGGGAAGACCGATACCGCACAGTGGGGGGGAGAGAACTTTGGTGTCCAATGACAAAAGGGTCACGCTGCCACCAGACCCCACCCCGTGGGGACAAATCTGGAACTCCAAGGCCGAGTTCTAGAATATCCTTGGCCAGGGTTATGAGCATCTGTGGGATTCTAGAATTCTCTTCCAGGCAAGACCCTGCAGGCCCAACTACAAAGAATCATAGATACCGTTTATATTATTATCATTATTATTATTATTTTCTGGCATCCATACTTAATGGTGTCCAGAGAGCAGGGCTGAATCGTCTTCAGTTCTAGTGAACACAGAAGCTGGCCTCTGCTCTTCCAAGTTGGAGTATGGAGGATGTGAGGGAAGGTTCTAGAAACCCCCTAATTCTGGTTGGGTTAGAAATGCAAGAACTGGGTTGAGTGCAGTAGCTCACACCTGTAATCCCCAGCTACTCAGGAGGCTGAGGTTGGGAGGATGATAGTTGGAGGCCAGGCCAGAGATACTACTAACTAACTAAACAGGGAACATAAATGGGAGGATCATGATCCAAAACCAGCCCAGTTTGGCTGGGCAGCTGGCGGGGGGGGGGG
>NW_012274102.1:0-2772 GCF_000151885.1 Dipodomys ordii
TCCTTTTTGATATTCTTTTCTTTTATTTCACTTGTGTATTTATAAATACATTTTTAAGTTTTATTTTTAAGAAGAGTTATATATATATGTACACAACACACACACACACACACACACACACACACATATATGTATTTGGTATTACTCCTGGGGCTTGAACTCAAGGCCTAGGTTTTCTCCTGAGCTTTATTGTTCAAGACTAGTAATCTACCACTTGGGACAAAATTCCACTTCCAGCTTTCAGGTGATTAATTGGAGATAAGAGTGTTACAAACTTGGTGCTGGGAAGGTGGCTCAGTGGTAGAGCGCTTGCCTTGCATGCCTGAGGCCCTGGGTTCGATTCCTCAGCACCACATAAGAAAAAAGAAAAAAGCCGGAAGTGGCACTGTGGCTCAAGTGGTAGGGCGCTAGCCTTGAGCTGAAGAGCTGAGGGACAGCGCTCAGGCCCAGAGTTCAGGCCCCACGACCGGACCACCCCTCCTCAAAAAAAAGAGTGTTACAAACTTTCCTATCTGGGCTGGCTTTGAGCTGTGATACTCAGATCTCTGCTTCCTGAGTAGCTAGGATTACAGGCTTCTGGTGCCCAGGAATAAATTATCTGTTATATCAACCAAATATAATGGGAAAGACTTTATTTTAGTTCTATTATTCCTTCATTATCATTTTTAAAAAGTTGACTTGACTTTCTAATCTCTATAAATTTATTTTTCCTATGGATTTAAAAAATTATTTCTTAGAGCTGTGGCTCAAAGTAGTAGAGCACTAGCCTTGAGTGGTAGAGCACTAGCCTTGATTGAAAGAACTCAAGCCCACAACTGACCAAAGAAAAACACTTAAAAATATTTCTTATAGTACATTTCCACTCACAATGAATTCTATCAGTTTAAGTTTGATGAAGATATTCATTATTTCTGTTTTACTTTTGATAGATAATTCTATAGGATACATAATTTACAGGGTTTCTCATGAGAAGTAGCTATAATTTTTATTTGGTTCTTCTATAAGAAAGAAGAACCATCTTTCAACATTTTTCTTGTATTTCCTTCAGTTTAAATAAGATATACTTAGTTATCTAGATTTTTGGATATTTGTCCTATTGTGTGTTCTCTTAAATCTATCCATGGTTTGATATCTGTCATTAATGTTGAAAAGTTTGGTTATTATTATTCGACTATGTCTTCTGTTCTATGCTCTTTCTTCTAATATTCCAATTACATGGAAGTTGCATCTTTGCATAGTGTCTTAGAGTCCATAGATGTTTAGTTCAAATGTGAGCGTATGTATTTGTGTGTATGTATATATGCATTTTATAGTCTTTTTATCCCTCCATCCTTTAATTTGAGAACTTCAATTGATTTACACACAAACCTCATCAATTCTTTTTTTGGGGTGTCTTGTCTCTAGATACTCTCCCTGATTTAGTATATCTGTAATAGAGTTTTACATGGTGTTTGGCATCGTTAGAGTTTGATGAAAGGAATAATGTGTAAAATAGTAGTAGATAGTAGCAGTAGAAATACAGAGAGATTAAGTGATTTCATTGGATTTTTGAAAACTAACTTTTCACTCATAAGTGCTTATAGTAAATGTGAACATTAGTTTGTGTATGTACATGTATATATGTATATATATGTATAGTCCATATATGTATATGCAATCTTGTTTCTAGGGTCAGCTAGAAATCATCCTCATTAAATATCTTCCTACATAAATTCTGTATTTTGCATTCACTTGTTGAAGTAAATTAAATACAAAGCATAAAAGGAAAATTAAACCTTAACCCTCATTTTATAAAACACATGAACAAATTGTAATAATTATCTTATTGGGTAACTACTAAATTTAAAAATGTTTACCAGATGTGGACACAGGAGGCTTTGAGTATATCCTTTAAATTTCATCTTTATTATAACAAGTGATTTACAGCCAAGATCAGTTATGAGTAAGAACAGGTCACTAATGGAAAGGAGCTCTAATGAAAGATATCTCTTTATTCCCTTGTACCTTTGTAGCTCAATTAGAATGCTTAATATTGACATTCTGTAGTGTTACATTTAGACTACAAATATCTCATCGTTTAAAAAGTTATTTCCTATTTTTTTTGATTGGTCATGGGGCTTGAACTCTGGGCCTGGGTGCTGTCCCTGAACTCTTCAGCTCAAGGAGAGCGCTCTACCATTTGAGCCACAGCACCACTTCTGGTTTTCTGGTGGTTAATTGAGATAAGAGTCTCACGCCTTTCCTGCCTGGGCTGGCTTTAAACTGCAATCCTCATATCTCAGCCTCCTGAGTAGCCAGGATTACAGATGTGAGCCACCAGCACCTGGCCTACTAATTGTTTTTAATCATATTAAAAATTTTAAAAAACTTAATTATCATATTTACTGATTTTTTTCCTTTAGTGACAGCTTAAAAGTGCTCTTTGTACTATTGATTGTAAAATGAAGTTTTTGACAATTTCAAGCACTGTTACTATCAAAGACAAGCAATCTTTTTGATGTATCAGCAAGATCTCTGTCTTCTGTTTAAAAACTAAGCTTGATTAAGATGCAAAAACTTAAATAGGCATTTAAAGATTTTCCTTAGTTGTACAGATCTTTTGTTTGACTTGAAAACATCTGTTATGATTTTACAAAGAATCTAAACTTATACTCAGTAAGTTATGCTTATTCTTTTCATACTTATGAATCTCCTCAAAAAACTTAATAAGGGGGCTGGGAAGTTGGCTCAGTGGTAGAGCGCTTGCCTTGCATGCCTGAGGCCCTGGGTTCG
>NW_012274103.1:0-1649 GCF_000151885.1 Dipodomys ordii
AGACCCACTTCTTTGATGAACATTGATGCAAAATTTCTCAACAAAATTTTGGCCAATCAACTTCAACAACATCCAAAAAATCATAAACCACGATCAAACAGGATTCATATCATGGATGCAAAGCTGGTTCAATGGATACAAATCAATTAACATAGTTCATCACATCAACAAGAGCAAGGATAAGAATCACATGGTTATCACAATAGATGCAGAAAAAGCATTTGACAAGATCCAACACCCTATTACGATGAAGGTGCTGGAAAAATCAGGAATCCATGGAACATTCCTCAATACAATAAAAGCTGTATATGACAAACCTATAGCCAGTATTATACTCAATGGTGAAAAACTAAAGCCATTTCCTGTAAATGCAGGGACCAGACAAGGATGCCCACTCTCTCCACTGCTCTTCAATCTAGTATTAGAATGCCTAGCTACAGCACTAAGACAAGATGAAAACATAAAGGGGATCCAAATAGGGAAAGAAGAAGTAAAATTCTCCCTCTTTGCAGATGACATGATCTTGTATTTAAAGAATCCCATGGACGCTGCTCCCAAATTACTCAAGCTGATTCAAAACTTTTGCAAAGAAGCAGGGTTTAAAATTAAACCCCAGAAATCAACAGCTTTACTGTATGCCAACAATGAGAAAAGTGTGGCTGAAATCAGGAAAGCAACTCCATTCGTAATAGACCCACAAAAAATAAAATAACTAGGAATTAACTTAACCAAAGAAGTGAAGGACATCTATGATGAAAACTTTAAAAACCTGAAAAAGGAAATCAAAACAGAATTTAGAAAGTGGTAAAAACTCCCATGCTCCTCGATTAGAAAGATCAACATCGTGAAAATGGCAACACTTCCCAAGACTATCTACAAATTCAATGCGATACCTATCAATATTCCAAACTTATTCTTCAAGGAAATAGAAGAGGCAATCCAAAAATTCATATATAACAATAAAAGAACCCGAAGAGTAAAAACGCTCCTCAACGGAAAGAACACTGCTGGAGGAATATCAATACCAAATTTCAAACTCTAGTACAAAGCCATAGTAATCAAAACAGCTTGGTACTGGCACAAGAACAGACCTCAGGACCAATGGAACAAAATTGAAAACCCAGAAATGTACCCACAGACATATAGCCATCTAATCTTCGATAAGGGAGCTAAAAAAATAGAATGGAAGAAAGACAGCCTCTTCAGTAAATGGTGCTGGTAAAATTGGTTAACTACATGTAGAAAACTAAAGCTAGATCCTAATATATCACCCTGTACCAGAATCAACTCCAAATGGATCAAAGACCTCAGAGTCAAAGCAGACACTCTGAAAACATTACAGGATGGAATAGAAGAAACCTTAGATCTCCTTGGCACAGGCGGAAATTTTCTTAATGGAGACCCAGAAACACAAGAAATCAAAAAAAAAAAGGTTGGACAAATGGGATTTTATGAAATTGCAGAGCTTCTGCATGGCAAAGGACATAGCTAGCAAGATCAATAGAAAGCCCACGGATTGGGAGAAGATCTTCACTAGCCATACAACAACAATCAGACAAGATCAATAGAAAGCCCGCAGATTGGGAGAAGATCTTCACTAGCCATACAACAACAATCAGACAAGGGTCTAATATCTAAAATATACCTGG
>NW_012274104.1:0-2544 GCF_000151885.1 Dipodomys ordii
TCTCTCTCTCTCTCTCTCTCTCTCTCTTTCTTTCTTTCCCCCGAGAGTGGGACTTGAAATTGGTATTTGACACTTTGCTCATTGGCTGGCAGTCTACCACCTGAACCATGCCTTGAACCCCCATATTTCATCCTTTTAATCTTATTTTAAAAATAAAAATGATCAGCATGTGTAGTAAAGCAAATGAAAAATAAACTATATCTCATCTTTTTTTTTTGGTCAGTTGTCGGGCTTGAACTCTGGGCTTGGGTGCTATCCCTCAGCTCTTCAGCTCTACTGCTTGAATCAGAGTGCCACTTCCAGTTTTCTAGTGGTTTATTGGAGAGAGTTTCATGGAGTTTCTTGCCCGGGCTGACTTTGAACCATGATCCTCAGATCTCAGCCTCCTGAGTAGCTAGGATTATAGGCGTGAGCCACCGGCGCCCGGCCATCATTTTGTTTTTTCAATTATATTTAGAATTAAGTTGCCTAATTGTAAATCTTTCAGAATTTTTACCTTGAGAAATTGTTAATGATATTTAAAGCTATTAATGTTGAAATTTGTAGTAAGGGAAAATTGGAAGTGCTAAAACATATTTATTCTGTTTAAAGACCTATTGAAAAATGTTAATTAGGATATTAACATGTTAAGTGGAATTACAATTTCAGGTGCTTCTGACATTTTCTACTATATTCAGATTTTATGGGGTAATAACACTTTTGTTTCTTTATCTAAGCCATTAAATATGTATTTATTATGTATGTATAGGAACTGAAGTGAATACCACAGTAATTGGTGAAAATGATCCTATTGATGAAGTTCAGGGATTCCTCTTTGGAAAATTAAGGTATGTATATAATTTATCTTGGGAAATGTCCTTTATTCTCTTTAAACTTCAAAGCTTACTTGCATTCCCAATATCATCTTTCTCATTATTGTCTGACTTACAGATCTAATGGTGCTTGATAAAATTTGTAATTTCCAGTTATTTACAAGTACATCTTTTTTGTTTGTTTTTACTTTTTTTTAAGTTTTATTTTAAAATGTAATTTTATTGTTATTATTAAGGTGTTATAAAGAGAGCTTATAATTTCCTAAGTCGGGCAATGAACATAATTCTTTTACATATCACTCCTTCCTTTGCTTTCCCTCAGTTTCACCCTCCTGTCCTTGCCCACAAGTTGCATTGTTCATTTCCACATCATGTATATTGAATACCATGACTGCCTTTAAAAAAAGAAAAGAGTCAGGCACTCATGGCTCATGCCTGTAATCCTAGCTGTTCAGGAGGCTGAGATCTTAGGAGCATGGTTTGAAGCCCACTGGAGCAGGAAAGTCTTAAACTCTTACCTCCAATTAACTATGAGAAAACTGGAAATGGAGCTGTGATAGAGCACTATTGTTGAGCAAAAAAACTCAGGGACAACACCCAGGTCCTGAGTTCAAGTGCCATGACTGACAAAAAAATAAATTAATTAAAATAAAAATTTAAAAAAAAAGGGGGCTGGGAAGGTAGCTCAGTGGTAGAGCGCTTGCCTAGCATGCATGAGCCCCTGGGTTCAATTCCTCAGCACCACATAAGCAGAAAAAAAAAAAGAAAAGGGGCTTCACATTCTGACTTGGGTTTTTCGCTTAAGGCAAGCACTTTACCACTTGAGTCACAGCTCTACTTATGGTTTTTTACTAGTTACTGGTAGGTAAGAGTCTCATGGATTTGTCTAGTCAGGTTGGATTCAAACTGTGATCCTCAGACCTCAGTCTACTGAGTAGCTAGGATTATAGATGTGAGCCACCAGCACCTGACTGGGAAATGTTTTAATGATTGAGTTTTAGAAGTTTTGTAATTCTGTAACCATTTTATGAAAGTATCATGGTATTTTAGGACAGAAAAATTATTTTAAATGTTGAAGTTATTTCTACCATGGCTTGGTGATTGAGAGTACTGAATTCTATTTTATTTTGAAATTTCAGTTAGAACATCTAGTGTGATTATGATTATAATTATTATTAATGTGGTACCTGGATTTGAAGTCAGAGCTTTTTGCTTGCAAAGCAAGCAATCTACTACTTGAACTATGTATTAGGTATTTTGGAGATGCAATTTAGTGAAGTTTTCTTCTGATCTTGAACTACAGTCTTCTAGATTTCAGCTTCCTGAGTAGGTAGGATTATAGGCATGGGCCCTTATTATCTGGCTTTTGTTCCTAATAGAAAAAATTATATAAGAATTGCTTATCTAGACTTAGCTTTGATATTTGGCTAACCAGATTAATAATGAACCAGATTAATAATTTAGGTACTGATGTTTTACTTTCAAGTTGAATTACTGTTGACATATAGAGTTAATCCTATATTTATGTACAGTTCTTATTTATAGTCACTTTTAGTTTCAGTATGTAAATATACCATTTTTAGTTGCCCTAGCTTTTGAGAATCCCTTTTTTTTAAGGGTTGGTTTTTTTTTGTGTGTGGGTTTTTTTTTAACTGTATTTTTTTTTTGTCTTTTCTTTTTTGGTACTGGGGATCGAACCCAGGACGTTGCGCTTGCTAGGCAAGCGCTTTGC
>NW_012274105.1:0-1514 GCF_000151885.1 Dipodomys ordii
TCCTCTTCTTCTTCTTCCTCTTCTTCTTCTTCTTCTTCTTCTTCTTCTTCTTCTTCTTCTTCTTCTTCTTCTTCTTCTTCTTCTTCTTCGTGAAAATACTGTACAGAGGGGTTACAATTACATGGGCAAGATAATGAGTACATTTCTTATCAAGCATTGCAGCCTCCTCCTTTGTTTCACCTTCCCATCCTCTCTCCACCCCCCAGAATGAGGTAAGATCTCAGATCTGACACAGTGAATAAAACTTGCACCTCGAAAGCAGGAAATTGGCTTCTTTTTCCGGGCAGATCCAGGACCACACACACACAATCAGCATCTGCAGGTTACATAACAACAATAACCACCTAACCAACCAGTCGACTCCATTTTTGTTTACTGCCTCAGCCTCCTAAGTGTTAAGATTACAGGCCCGCACCACCATCATTGGTTTAAACTGCACTTTTGGTGGATTAGAAGGCCAGGGAGCCGGTTTCCGGCGTCCTCACGGGGCCTCTCTCCTGGCCGGATTCAAGATGTCTGCCCGGGTTGGACTAGGGTGATCATTCCGATGGCACAATTCCTTCCTCAAATCTAGTGGGTTGAAGCACCAGGCTTTCTTTCTGGCCCTTAGCTAAGGGTTATTTTCTCTCAACAAAGTGTTATTAAGTTGCCATAGACTGGAATAGAATTTGTGATCTTTCTTTGGCCTACTGAGTAGCTGAAAATATACTACAGGCGTATTCCATTGTGTTTAGTTTCATATTAATCTTTTTCTGAAATTATCCATTTTGATTCCTTGGCAATATTAATTAGAACTTTTAAAGATCTATCCTATTTCTGAATTATGCTTATTGATGTAGCCTTTCCTTCCTTCCTTTCTTCCTCCCTCCCTCCTTTCTTTCTTCCTTCCTCTCTCTCTCCCTCCCTCCCTCTTCCTTTCCTTCCCTCCTCCTCCTCCTCCTCCTCTTCCTCTTCCTTCTTCTTGGTGTCTTTCCCATCTGAAAACGTGTGTAATTTGTGTGTATGTATGTTCATTCAACAGTTATGACAGGGGGTGCATTATTTTCTCTATAGTATGTTTATCCTTTATTTGAGAGAGAAGAGACAATAATTGTAAATTGTAGTCCTTAATACAGAAGATTTCTTGTAGGGTACATGAAAGCTGGAGACCGTGGGAGCTGTTAGTTGTCAGGTTATGGAGGGTTTTATTCTACACCATGGCTACTGTTGAATAAATAGTGCTGTTTTTAATAGACATCCACATCCCATTACTTGTTATATTTAACCAAAAATACTATATTATTTCTTTCAATTTTTGTGCATTATTTCTTTAAACAACTTCTTATTGAATATTTTTTATTGTGAAAATACTGTACAGAGGGGTTACAATTACATGGGCAAGATAATGAGTGTGTTTCTTATCAAGTATTGTAGCCTTCTCCTTTGTTTCCCCTTCCCATCCCTTCCCATTCTCCCCCCCTCCCCAATCCTCCCCGACCACCGCCCCCTCCCTCCCCCCACCGCCCCCTCCCCCC
>NW_012274106.1:0-3683 GCF_000151885.1 Dipodomys ordii
GGGGGGGGGGAGGGGACAAATAGGTGGTTTAGAGACATGAACCAAGAATATTGTGGTCTATGTTGAAAAGCATCTTCCACGAAGACTTTTAATGATTTGTGCATCTTAATCTATTATACTTGGTTCTTGTTGTTCATAAGGTTCAGAGCCAAACTTAAAAAGAAACTTTTATTGAAAGTAGTATTCAATACTGCTGGCGCAAAACCAGCTTCTAAATAGACCTCAAGCTGAGGGTTGTAGTTGCTACTCTTGTTTCTCCTAGTCTTGTGGGATCATTGCTTCAGAATTTGGCCGCCTTCTTTTGCTACTCTCTCAGCTGGTTTGTCTTTATTTTGTTTTTTAAGTGACTACAAAAATAGTGCCAGTTCTCTATTACCTTATGTGTCAAATGCCTAATAGAAACCAAGCAGAGCCAGACATTAGTGGCTCATGTTGTAATCCTAGATACACAGGAAGTAAGATCTGAGGATCTGGGTTCAAAGCCAGCCTGAGCAGACAAATCCAAGACTCCGATCTCTAATTAACAAGCAAAAGGCCTATAAGGGGAGGTGGGGGGCTCAAGTGGTAATAATGCTCCAGCCTTGAGTGAAAAAGCTAATCAAGAGTATAAGGTTCTAAGTTCAAGACCCAGTACCAGCATGGGCATGACACAAGCTAATGCTGGTGGCAGGCTCTATAGTTAACCAACAAAAGATCATCTTCTCTTTCTAAAATATGTCCATTGCTTATGCATGAGAAAAGAGGAAGGTAAGGTCAGTGGGAGAGAGGAAGTGAAGTCAGTGGGAAAATGGTCACTGTTTTCCTATACTTTAAGACACATTTGAGAGTGATTTATTTCTACAACGAGATGTATGAGTCTGTTCCTGTTACATTTGAAAAAATATCAGTCGGCCCTTGTTCTGCATAAAGCTCTGGACACTCAAAGCCTTTATTCAGTAATGAGGTTATTATTTGGAGATATATAATCATGCATTTATCATTTTAAAAGCTCTGGGAAATATTGTCCAAAAATTACTTCAAGGAAAACAAGGAGAGGAAATAGAGACAAACAGCTTTCAAATTGGCCTCCAAGAATTGCCTAATGTCAGAGTTGCTAGAGGTACATTTCATAAAATGCTATCTCCTGGCATGTATCCTCTCTGATAACGGACAAGGAGAGAATACCTCATGATGCCAGTTTGCCTTTGTGGCGAAGTCTCTGATGCTGAAAGAGACCTGACTTTTGCCGGAAGGCTTCTCCACACTCACTACACTCATACGTTTTTTCTTCATTGTGGATTCTTAAGTGCTGATCAAGGTGTGAGTTTAGTCGGAAGGCTTTCTGGCATAATTTACATTTGAACGGTTTTTCTCCTGTGTGAATCCTGTGATGTCGAATAAGGTCTGAGGTCAAACTGAAGGCTTTTCCACATTCATTGCACCGATGGCTTTTGGAGTGACTATGGATTCTCTGATAGTGGGTGAGCAGCAGGGCTTTGCTGAAGGTCTTCCCACACTCCTTGCACTCACAGGGTTCCTCCTGACTGTGGATTCTTTGATGTCGATTGAGGTGAGAACTTCTCCTAAAGTTCTTCCCACAATGGATACACAGATAAGGTTTTTCTCCAGTATGGATTCGGAGGTGTTCCAAAAGACCTGTGTTCTGGCTGAAGACTTTCCCACATTCTTTGCACTGATAAGGTTTCTCACCGAGATGGATTTTCTGATGTCTGATGAGGTGTGAACTCCTCTGAAAGACTTTGCCACACTCCTGGCACTGATGACCTTTTTCTCTGGAGAACATTTCCTGACATGTGGTAACAGAACTCTGACACACTTCTGATTCACAGTGCTTTCCTCCTGGGTGGGGACTTGCACTTTCAGTCAGGCCAGAGCATTTATAGTCAGCTGTACCCTGGGGATTGTTCTGCTGCTTTTCCAAGTTAATGACCACGTGATGAGTCTCCATGAAATCAGGTATTTTCCTACATGGTTCCACTCTTTCACAGGATTCTGTCACTGCAACAAGCTTCATGTTCTCAGTCCTTGTCTCCTCACCTAAAACATGAAATATATATCATTTCTTCTTGTGGAAAAGAATCTTCAACTAGGAGAAAAATGTAAAAGTGCTGTCTGTCATACCTTGTGACTGAGATCTGAGATCTGAGATCTGAGAAATTGAGGTTCAAAGCCAGATTTTTATCTCTGATTAATCAAAAATCTGAAAGTGGACTGTGGCTCAAGTGGTAGAATACTAGCCTTCACTTTAGCAAAAATATAAAAAGCTCTGGGACAGCTCACGGACCCTGAATTCAAGCCTCAAGACTGGCACAAAAAATTGTATGTGGAATGATAAACAAGAAATTGTTAATGGAGAATGATTTGGGGAAGGATATAACTTTGTGGTAGGCAGTGACTTATTTTAAATTGTTTATATTCTAGTGTGTAATATATAGCACATTCAGAGAAGCTAGCAAATTTCATTTTTTTATGTACTGGAGTTTTAACTTAGAACCGTGAGTTTCCACTTCAGTCATGTCTCTAGTCCTTTTTGCTTTCACTATTTTTTTGCATAGGGTCTTGCTTTTGTCTGGGAGAAGCCTGGGCTACAATCCTCCTATTTATTATTCCCTCATAGCTAAGGTGACAGACTGAGACAGCTTTTTTTTTTTTTATTGGTTAAGATGGAACCTTGAGGCTTTTTTTTTGCCCCATATTGGTTTTGGACTGTGTTCTTCTCAATTTCACCCTACTGAGTATCTGGGATTACAGGCATGAGGACATGTCTTGTAAATGATTTGTAACAGGGAAAATACAAAAGCTAGGTGAATTGAAGACCCTTGCTCCTGTAAGAAAGGGTCACTTTTACTGTGGGTGTGGTGCCAGTTTTGCCAACATAGAAGGGTACTTTAAGTCTCTGGGCTCAGTGACCTCACCAATAAACAACAACAACAACAAAAACACTGGACCATCGACCTTGAGAGTAGCATGTTCATGAAAGAAAGAAAACCTTGTATGAAAAAAAAATGTGTGAAAGCTTGGTCCCAGCTGGTGGTGCTCTTCACAGGTGATTGGGTCTTGAGGTTTATGACTTCATCTATGAACTAATCCCCTGGGGCTGAGAGATAAGCATCTGCTAGAACATACTTCTGTGAAGACTTTATTAATGCCAACTGCAAGTCACTGAAGGTGGTGCACTTTTTTCTATCTTTCATTTATTTTTGATATTTATCTATTTGGTTGTTTTTTCCATTTTGACAAATATTATTTTATATGATCAGGGGCCCAGAGGCATGAGTGCTCATTTTTTTTTGTGTGTGTGTGTGTGCCAGGACTGAGCTTGAACTCAGGGTTTCATGTTCTTACTTGGCTTTTGAGCTTAAGGTTGGCATTCTACTTCTTGACCATACTTCTACTTTTGGCTTTCTTTTGTTGGTTAATTGGAGATAAGAGTCTTAAAGATTTTTCTGTCCAGGCTGGCTTCAAACCTTGCTGCTCAGAGCTCAGCCTCCTGGGTAGCTAGGATTACAGATATAAGCTATTAGTGCCCAGCTTGGAATTTTTCAAACATCAGAAAAAAAGTAAGGACTGGAGGCTTGCCTTAAAAGGTAGAACCTGCCTTGAACTGAGAGTTCAAGTCCCAGTACCACTCAAAAAAAAAAAAAAAAAGCCGGGCGCTGGTGGCTCACACCTGTAATCCTAGC
>NW_012274107.1:0-1524 GCF_000151885.1 Dipodomys ordii
CAAGGCTAGCGCTCTACCACTTGAGCCACAGCACCACTTCTGGCTTTTTTCTTTTTGCTTATGTGGTCGTGAGGAATCGAACCCAGAGCCTCATGCATGCAAGGCAAGCACTCTACCACTGAACCACCTTCCCAGCCCCATTTTGTATTCCATAGATAGGTAGATACATTATTTTGAAGTACAACCAGATGCTGATGGATCATGCCTGCAATTGTAGCTAGTCTGGAGGCTGAGATCTGAAGATCACAGTTCAAAGACAGCCTGGGCAGGGAAGTCAGTGACACGCTTATCCCCAATTAATCACAGGAAAAACAAAAGTGGTGCTGTCGCTCAAGTGGTAGGGTGCTCACCTTGATCTGAAGAGCTCTGGGACAGCTCTGGACCATTAGTTCAAGCCCAGGACCAGCACAAAAACAAACCAAAGTCCACTACTAAATACCACAAACAACATAGTGCATGTAATACTATTTAAAAGTGCTGGACACAAGTTTCTCATGGTGGTAAACCTAGGATCTGAGGATTGAGTTTTCATCCAGTCCTTTCAGAAAAGTCAATGAAACTCTTATCTACAATTAGTCACCTAAAAATCTACAAGTAGAAATGGTGATAGAGCCTTAAGGTAAAATGGTAAGGGCTAGCACCCAGACAATGAGATCAATACCTTACATTGGTACATTTTAATGTGATATAGGGAAATAAATGCCAGGTTTAATAACTGGGTGGAATTGTGCAAAAATGCATACTGGCTTATGCAATTTTCACTCATATATATGTATATATATAATCTTCACAATAATTTTTTATGAATGCACAAACAACAGAAACATAGAATAAGTTCTCCAGTGGATGTAGGTAGCAGTTGGAGCAGGGAGGGTGAGCAGACAGGGAAAAAGAGGTGAATATGGTTTAATAAGTGTGTATTTGTGTGTGTGTGTGTATCTATGTGTGAGTGTTTGTGTGTTGTGTTTATCAATGAAACTTGCTGACATTGGGTTTCTTGTTTTCATCTACCATTTCATCGTGTTGTTGTTGTTCTTGTTTGACATTCCTGAGGCTAGAACTCAGGGCTTGAGAACTGTCCCTGAATATCATTATGCTGAAGGCTACCACTCTACCATTTGAGTTACAGCACCAGTGCTTCTAAGGGTATTTGGGGGCTGTTGTTTATTAAGTACTGAGATTTCAAACTTAGTGCTCCATGCATGCTAGGCAAGCACTTTATCACTAAGCCACAGTGCCAGCCCCAACCACACTCTTTTAAGAAAGGAGGCAGGGCTGGGAGTGTGGCTCAGTGGTGGAGTGCTTGCCTTGCATACATGAAGCACTGGTTTCTATGCCTCAGCACCACATCAGCAGAAAATTCATTGTGACTTATCACCAATTAAATGGCACAAAACTAGAAGTGACATTCTGGCTGGAAGTGGTAGCATGCCAGCCTTTAGTGAAAAGCAGAGGGAATATGCCAGGCCTTCCCTGAGTTTAAACCCCACAGCTAACAACTGAAAGAAAAAAGAAACAATCCCA
>NW_012274108.1:0-1359 GCF_000151885.1 Dipodomys ordii
GAGTGAGAGGCATGGGGACTCAGGGACTCAGGCTTTCCAAGGGCGGGGAAAGGGGAGGGGAGAGGGAGGAGATCATACAACTCAGGCAGCTGTGATTTGGCCCACAGATGCCACGCGGGCAACCTTACCCGGCATCTGCCAGCTTCTCAGGAGGCCACGAGAGGGACCCGGAGCTCCGCCCAGCGCCGCCGCTGCCGCGCTCCCCGGCTCCCCCGCCAGGCACCGCCGGGGGGCGCCTGGCTCAGCAGCTGCGCCAGGGGTGGGGTCCCTCGGAGTCGGGGGAGCTGGCTGGCGTGGCTGAGGGTGACAGCGTGGGGCCAGCTCAGGATGGCTCGCGCCCGGACCCCGCGAAATCGGAATCCCCGGAGTTGCATGGTGGTGGGGGGCGAGTGGAGTGCAAATCCTGGAATCCCCTGGAGTTCGATTCCCAGTCCGTGAAGTTTGACGAAGCTTCTAGGCCCGCCAGTAGGAGGAGTCAGAGCGCTTCGGGCCAGGTCTTGGATCCCTGGGAAGGTTCTAGAGAAGCCATGATCACCATTCAGGTATGGAAGATAAGTGGGTGCAGGCGGGGGGGGGGGGATGTGGAGGTGGAGAGCACCCGAGAGACCTCACACCTCAGTCCACCACCGTTTACCTTTCCAGGCTGTCCCGCAAGAGACAGAACCCCCTAGACCATTGTTTCAACCCCAGCTTTCCAGGTAAGAGATAGGGGATGAAGTTTTGGGGATAAAGTTGGGTGCAGAAGCATGTTTTTGCAACTCTTAAGCGTACAGTTCTATCTACTCTGGGTTTGAACCCCGTGAACTCCGTCCAAACTGCACACCCCACTATATACCATGGTGCAGCATGGTGGGGTTTGGAGATGTGGCTCAGTGGTAGAGTGCTTGTCTAGCATGCATGAAGCCCTGGGTTCGATTCCTCAGTACCACATACACAGAAAAAGCCAGAAGTGGCTCAAGTGGTAGAGTGCTCTAGCCTTGAGTGAAAGCAGTTCAGGGACTGTATAAAGGTCCTGAGTTCAAGCCCCAGGACTGGCAAACAACAACAACAACACCTGCTGGGTGGTCAGTGTGCATTTCTTGCCTCCAGGTTCTTGGTCCCAAAAAAGGCTGGAGAAATTTCCCAGAACAGCCCAGTCCACTGTGAGCAGAGGGTCTCAAAGAACTGTGGCTTGTCTCCTCGGCTCCCCTCCCTTCCTGACGATGATGATGTGTTCATGGAAGAAGGGGTGCCGGTCAGGATGAGAATATCTCCAGATTCCCTGGCTCCCCAGGGGCTCCTAACCAGGTGATTTTTCCCTCTTCCTTTTTTTTTTTTTTTTTTTAGTTGGTCATGGGGCCTGAATTCTGGGCCTGGGTG
>NW_012274109.1:0-1922 GCF_000151885.1 Dipodomys ordii
CCTGTCATCCTAGCTATTTAGGAGGCTGAGATCTGCGGCTCACAATTCGAAGTCAGCCCAGGGCAGAAAAGTCCATGAGACTCTTTCTCTCCAATAAAAAAAAAAAAAAAAAGCCAGAAGTGGTGCAGTGGCTCAGGTGGTAGAGCACCAACCTTGAGCAAAAGGCAGCTCAGGGTTCAAGCCCTAGGAATGGCACAAGCAACAAAAATGATCAAAGAAACCCGAGGTGAGTGCAGTCAGGTGTGTGTGGATAGTGACCAAACTTTCCAGCACCACATCTGCATAATTCTAGGAAAGCTGGACATCAGGATGGTTCTGGAACACTCCAGGAGGAATCAAAGATGACCAGCTGGGAAGCCAGCATATGGGAGCTTGGTTGGAACGTGGCTTTTTTTTTTTTTTTTTTGGGTCCGGTCGTGGGGCTTGAACCCTGGGCCTGGGCGCTGTCCCTCAGCTCTTCAGCTCAAGGCGAGCGCTCTACCACATGAGCCACAGCACCACTTCTAGCTTTTTCTGTGGATGTGGTGCTGAGGACTCGAACCCAGGGCTTCATGCGTGCGAGGCAAGCGCTCTACCACTGAGCCACCTTCCAGCCCCTGGAACATGGCTTTGCCATCTTCACTTAAGAAGACACACCACCGCTGTCCTGCTTTTAGCTTGGACGTTTCGGTGTCTTGGCATAGACACCGGAGAGGGGGAACTGAGCGGGATCTCAAGTTCAGGCGAGATGAGTCATAGGTGTGGGGCTCCAGCAGGCCTGCTCACCTCCTTCCCTCCAGGGCCCCATCACCCCTGCTCCTCCTCCCCCCCTTTCCTGCCTCAGGCCAGCTCCTAGGCCTAGCGTGGGTGAGGAAAACCAGCAATATGTGGCCCACTGGTGGTGGTGGGGGGGGGTGTTGGAGACCTCAAATCCTGTCTGATCTTGGGGCTGCCCTGCCACTACTAGCCTTCCTGGGGGGGGTTGTGGATCCCCCGCTTGCTTATGGTGAGTCACCCCAGATTCCATTCTCCAAACTCATCGGGCTGGATGGGAGCCTTTGGCTGGCAGCCTGGGGGGGCCTCAGGCGGGGACTACCCCCCCCACCTCCGCCAACAGCTGTTTTCCACTTGCTCTTCTGGCAGTAGAGCTGCAGAACTGGGGTGCCTCTGCCTTTCCATGTGTGGGGGGGTGGGGTGTGGCAAGCAGGTCACTCCTTGAAAAGATATTTAGCCTGGAGGTGGTACCAGGCTTTCTATGCCAAGTATAGGGAGGGTGGCGACTCAGTTAGATGAGCACAGAATGGGTTAGGCCTGCAGCCTTTAGCAAATCAGTACATCAGTTGTGTGTATGTGCGTGCGTGCACACACACACACACACACACACACACAAACACACACCCCAGTACTGGGACCTAAAACTCCACGCTCTCTCGTTCTTATTGTATTGTCGGTCGTGGGGTTTGAACTCAGGACCTGAGCGCTTCCCTGGGCTCTTTTGGCTCAAGGTGAGCGCTCTACCCGTTGAGCCACAGCTCCATTTCTGGTTTTTAAGTGGTTCATCGGACAGAAGAGTCTCCCGGATTTTCCTGCCCGGGCTGGCTCCAAACTGCGATCCTCAGATCTCAGCCTCCTGAGTGGCTAGGATGACAGACAGATGTGAGCCATCAGTGCCCAGCATGTTTTTTGTTTAAGAAACGTATTTGGGGTTGGAGGTATGGCCCAGTGGACAATACTTACCTATCTGTTGTCCATGAGGCCCTGGGTTCCATCCCCCAAAAAAGGTGGGCGAGCGCGTGACTCAAGTGGTATACTGCTTACTAGCAAGCTCAATTAAAGCTCCATGTTTAAGCCCCAGAATTGGGCTGGGAAGGTGGCTCAGTGGTAGAGTGCTTGCCTTGCACACATGAGGCCTTGGGTTTGATTCCTCAGCACCACATAAGCAG
>NW_012274110.1:0-1729 GCF_000151885.1 Dipodomys ordii
CTTCCTTCCTTCCTTCCTTCCTTCCTTCCTTCCTTCCTTCCTTCTCTCCTTTCTTCCTTCTCTTTCTTTCTCTCCCTTCCTTCCTTCCTTCCTTCCTTCTTTCCTTCCTTCCTCCCTTTTTCCCTCTTTTCTTCCTTCCTTCTTTTCTTCCTTCCTTCCTTCTTTCTCTCCCTTCCTTCATTCTTTCCTTCCTTCCTTCCTTTCTTCCTTCCTTCCACCCTCCCTTCCTCCCACCCTTCCTTCCTTCTTTCTTTTTTTGTTGGTTGTGGGGCTTGAACTCAGGGCCTATGTGCTGTCCCTGAGTTCTTTTGCTCAAAGCTAACACTCTACCACTTTGAGCCACAGCTCTACTTCTGTTTTTTGAGTGGTTAATTGATAGTAAGAGTCTCACCAGGACTTTCTTGCCCAGGCTAGCATTGAACCATTATCCTCAGATCTCAGCCTCCTGAGTAGCTAGGGTTACAGGTATGAGCCACCGGCTCATTGTCATTAAAGTCCATAGTTTACATTATACCCCGTCACCCATGTTGTAAATTTCTGTGGGTTTTGACATATGTATGACACTTGCACCCTCCACCATGGTGTATCCCAGAATAGTTTCCCCACTCCAAACCTCCTCTAAGCTCTGGTGTGCTCCCTCCTTTCCAGACTTCCCCTTATACCAAACACCTAGCAACCACTTGTATGCTTGTTGTGTTATTCTTCTCTTGTGTTGTCTTCTCTTCCAGACTGCCAGGTCACTGTAGTCGTACATTGTACAGTTTTCCAAATTGTCTTTTTCCACTTACCGATAAACATTTACGTTCACCCATGTATTTCCATATTTGACGGGTCATTTCTTTTTATCATATGATGTGAGTTGTATAGCTACACCTCAGTTTATCTGTTTATCACTGAGGAACATCTGGCTGCTTCTGGTTTTTATAAATCAAGGTTTTTCGGAAACATTTTATGTGCAGATTTTTACATGTTCCTAAGCTTTTGCCTCAAGGAGCCCACACACTAGATGGTGTGACAGATTTGTGCTTAGCTTTGGAAGAAACGGCCACAGACTCTTTCAAGGTGGCTGAATCATTGCGCATTCTCACCAGCCATGAATGGGAGTTCTTGTTGCTCTAGATTTCTGCCAGCCTTTGGTGTTGGCAGTGTTTTGTGTGTTAGTCATTCTAATTGGTATGTATAGTATCTTGCTGTTGTTGTAATTTGTGATTTCCTACTGGGTAGCTGGGACTGCACCACTTTTCACAGACTTCTGTGACATCTGTATTTTGGTGTCTCTTCAGGTCTTCTGCCCTCATTCCACTTGCCTGTCTTATCATTTGGGTCCTAAAAGTTTTTTGTAAGTAAGGAGACACATTGTTTATAATATGTGTATTGTATGTAGCTTCTCTTTTTATTGACGCAGAGCAGAAAGTCAAGCATCAAATTTTAACGAATAGTTTGTGCTTTTGATGTTGTCAATCAAATGTCACCACAAAACCAAGGGGTCTGGATTTTCTTCTGTGCCACCTTCTTTGGAATTTTTGTTTCACATTTAGGTTATGATTCATTCTGAACGAAAGGTTGTAAAGGTGTAACATCCGGGGTTAGAGTCACTTTTTAAAATTTGCATCTAGAAGTTCAGTTATTTTATTTTATTTTTTTGGGTCTGGTCTTGGGGCCTGAACTCTGGGCCTGGGCGCTGTCCCTCAGCTCTTCAGCTCAAGGCTAGCACTCTACCACTTGAGCC
>NW_012274111.1:0-2446 GCF_000151885.1 Dipodomys ordii
GGCTTTTTTCTTTTTGCTTATGTGGTGCTGAGGAATCGAACCCAGGGCCTCAGGCATGCAAGGCAAGCGCTCTACCACTGAGCCATCTTCCCAGCCCTATAGTTCCCATTTTAGAACACACGTCTTTTCTTATTCTTTCTTTCTTTTTTTTGGGTGGGGGGTGGGGATGGTTGTTTCATTCCTCACAGAGTTTCTCTGAGCACTGTGGCCTTGGGACTCTGAGCCCAGTCTCTACATTTCATATCAACAACAGGGCGAATCTTAGCCATATTTTTTTTTCCTTGCTGCGTCCTGGCCTTGCTGCCTTTGCCTTCTTGCTAGGAGTGGTGACATTGCTCTTGAGCACTTCAGTCACCGCACGTCTGTTTCTTCTGTCCTTGCTCCCCGGTTCCTAGTTTACATTGGCCCTCCCTGTGACCACATTCCTCAGACATCAAGTAACCGAGGAATCTTTTCTTTGCATTGCCAACAAATGTTAGATAGAGATACATTTTCCCAGGAGAATGAGAAGTGCTTTTTCCCTTTGTTCTTCCTTGTTGGTATGTGTTTAGAAGGAAATCGGTGGTAACAGCCTAAAAGTGAGACCACATCATTATTTTAATTTGGTAGAATTTGGCAACCCAAACAGGGCAATGGGTGATGGCTGAGTGTTTGAATTCTATACAGTTATTTGTATGTATAGCAGTCTAGCACACTCTGGCTCTATTTCTATTTTTTTTATTAATCCCCACTTAGCTGCTGTTGCATAGTTCTGAGTGTTTCTTATTTTCCTCACTGTAATGTTGTCAGGTATTTCGGTATTTTTCTGCTACTTTTTATTTTTTATTGAAAAGGGATCTAGAAGAAACAAATGTCAAGCGAGAAAGATGCCTGTTCTCAGCTGCACAGAGGCGTAAGAAGGCAGGTTGTGTAGAAGGCCAGCCCTAACCAAAAAAGAAAAAAATGTGTGTGTGTGTGTGTGTATTTTTTCTTGTTTCCTTTGATGCCAGTCCTGAGGCTTGAACTCAGGACCTGGGAGCTGTCCCTGAACTTTTTTGCTCAAGGCCAGTGCTCTACCACTTGAGCCACAGCTCCACTTCTGGCCTTTTGTGGTTAATTAAAGAGTCTCGCAGACTTTCTTAACTAGGCTGACTTGGAATTGCAAGATCTCAGTCTCCCAAGTATCTAGAGTTACATGTGTGAGCCACTGCCCCCCCCCCCCACCTCCCCACACACCAAAGTATATAGAAGGAGAATTTCTCCACTCAGTTCTCTGGTAACTAGTATAGATGGCAGAGGAAAATGAAAAGCAAGTGGGTAAATCCTCATTATGGCATTATCAGGATTAGAAAAGACAGCATCACAGATTCTGGGAACGTTGAGTGACAGCTCCCTGGTGTTCTAGTCCCACCTCCCCTACCCCTCATCTGTAAATGACGGAAGCTAGAGAAGGCAATTGACTGGTGCACGCTTTCATAGCTGTGACCAAAACTACTTAGCACCCTTGTGTAATACTAAATTGTGAAGTACAGCAGGACACACTCAATAAGTTGTGTGGCTGATTTGTATCAATCAGCATCCACGACTGTGAGGTCAGTATACAGAGATTCTATTTCAACTCAGTATGTGACAATATTCAATATCTTTTGAAATCGGATGGCTGAACAGAACATTAGAAATGTGTGAAAGTGTAAAAAAGTAACTATTTCTTTTTTCTTGCTTTCTGGTTGCACTAGGGTTTGAACGTGGGGCCTCATGCTTGCTGGGCCTGCTCTGTCATGTGAACCATGCCTCCAGCTGTTGTTATTGTTGAGATAGGTGTTTGACTGGGTCAGCCTGGATCGTGGTCCTCCCGTTTGTTTCCTGACGGAGCTGCCATGGCTTTGCTGTCATTGGGTCTCCTGAACTTTTTGCTATGATGTTGCTACCGCTGCCTCTCCAGCCGCTGGGATTCATATGTGAGCCCCTGCACCCCGCTCCCAGAAGCACACTGCCATTCATAGGTGAAACAGTAACTGTTGGGGCAGAGCACCTGGAGGTGCCTTATTAGAGAACCAGAACCAAGCTTATTAAAACACGAAGCATTTAAATCCATTTTGATGCCACAGTTCTAGAACTTCTGAGATTTGTCCTCAGCCAAGTAAAGAGAATCAAGCCAAGAGGAAAATGCTCCCATAAGAGCTCCTTTCCACCGGGGCAGACCTTCCAGTTTGGCTGCCAGCCTTCTTCCCCAGGTCGCAGGTCGCAGGCCTCTGGGGAGTAGCCTGGCCTTTCTCCTTCCCCAGCCCACTGTCCCAGTGTGTTCAGATTGCCCTCAGACCCCTCCCTGTGTGCAGAGTCCCTGACTCGAGAGGGCCTGTCTCATACCCTGCCCTCTGCCCCCGTGAAATAAATCAGTGTTCCATTCAAAGAGAAAGGGATTTATTATACCTCACTTTATATATATATATATATATATATATATATA
>NW_012274112.1:0-1175 GCF_000151885.1 Dipodomys ordii
GTTTTTGGGTCCGGTCATGGGGCCTGAACTCTGGGCCTGGGCGCTGTCCCTCAGCTCTTCAGCTCAAGGCTAGCGCTCTACCACTTGAGCCACAGAGCAACTTCTGGCTTTTTTTCCCCTGCTTATGTGGTTCTGAGGAATCAAACCCAGGGCCTCATGCATGCAAGGCAAGCTCTCTACCACTGAGCCACCTTCCCATCCCTGAGTATCTGTTTTGAATACTGCTCTTTTGACAGCAACTTATGTTGAGTGAGTGGCTTTAATAATACTATTGCCAGCCTTTCCAATGTGATATGCATACTAAAGAATAGAAACTGATTAGTCCAGGGTTTATTTCGGTGTTCATTGACTGATACAGAAACCCCTCTCCTTGGGTGCTATATAAAGGGTGCTATATAGCGCCTCTTACCTGAATTCAGGCTGACTTGGATGATACTTCTTAAAGGCATTAATCATTTTTCTGTTTTGTTAATTTATGCCTTAGTTACCAGCATGTCATCTTCGCTTTGTTGACAGTTTTTCTGGGTGAGATGAGTTAGCTGTTTTCAGGTTTCACCCAAACTGCCTGTGTTAATTGAACTAGTGTAGCTGTACATGTGATTGTTCCCCCCTAGAGATTCATAGTATTGAGAAACAGAGAATCACAGATTGTTAGCATAAGTAGGAAGCTTATCAGTTACCTTGCCTAACACTTCATTATAATAGTTAGGAAATGACAATCATGCACTCTATATCTGTGAAGGGTGGGGTGCTTGTACCTCTTAGACACCATTGTTATTCATGCTGTTGCTTTCTCTTCCCTCTGATGGGATTTTACCTTAGGTGGGACCTAGAGATTGTGGAGACATTGTGGCATTTAGAAATCAAATAAAAATGGTACTATGTACCTTATTACAGGATACAAAACAGAATAAGATTTTACACTTACTGATTTCACTGGAGTTGTTTTAGGATAAGAGACCTGACAAGTTGTTCACTCAGTGTGACAAATCCTAGGGATTATCTTTCATTTGCTAATAAGTTTATTTTATTTGTTAGAGAGAAGCAAAGAGAAAAGTTCAAGTGATTTAGAGAGAAAAGGGAAATTCTTTTTTTTTTTGGTCCAGTCGTGGGGTCTGAACTCTGGGCTTGAGCGCTGTCCCTCAGCTCTTCAGCTCCAGGCTAGCGCTCTACCA
>NW_012274113.1:0-1217 GCF_000151885.1 Dipodomys ordii
AAGGAGGAGGCTGCAATGCTTGGTAAGAAATGTACGCATTATCCTGCCCATGTAATTGTAACCCCTCTGTACAGTATGTTCACAAATAAAATAAAATATAAAAAAAGAAAACAGGAACTAGCGAGAAGTTGTGTCTATTGTTTAAGTCTGAACTATTAAGGGAATCTGAAAACACGAACAATCAGAAGGCAGAAGCATAATGATATCCCACTTTAGTTAGGGCTAGGAGATAGCCACGAGGCAGAGGATTGGATCAACTTGTGGAGCTGTGGAGCAGGATAGGCATCAGGGAACCTTCACTGGTGCCACAATCTGTGGTAGGAGTGGACATGCCGCATCACCTAAGGATTACCACACAGTTGAGGGCTCTGAGCCCTTGGCTGGCAGGTGACTCAGCTTCCAGAACTGATACTATGGCAAGATGTTAGTTACTATGTATGACTGTGAATTTTGAAGCCACTTCCAGTAGATTTTGATTTCCCTGTCCTCCTTCTTATCACAGTGTGGTTTACTACTGGATGGGATTCTTGATGTGAATGTGTGTGTAGTATATGTGTGTGTGTCACATACTGATAGCAAATCTTTTACCTTTTAAATATAGTGAACATATTTCCTCTAACATCAAATGTAGTAAGGACATACACTCTTCACGCTAAACATTAGTTATTAATGTATTAATATTAAATATTAGCATCATTGGTGTATTAGTATCACTATTATTAGTATTAAATATTAGTTTTCCACTTGAGGAATCAACCACAACAATAATACAAAAAAAAAAAGAAAGGGATACAAATGGGAAATCAAATCATCCTTATTAGCTAATGATATGATCATTACTTAAAAGATCCTAATTCCTCCACCAAAATTCTAGTAGATATGACAAATACTTTCAGCAAAGTACCACAATTACAGTATCAACATGCAAATATTAGCAACATTTTTTTTTTGGTCCACCGTGAGACTTGAACTCTGGGCCTGGGTGCTATCCCTGACCTCTTCAGCTCAAAACAAGCCTTCTACCCCTTGAGCCACAGCAGCACTTCCAGTTTTCTAGTGGTTTATTGATCATAAGATAGTTTCCTGCCCAGGCAAGCTTTGAACTGTGATCCTCAGATCTCAGCCTCTTGGGTAGCTAGGATTACAGGCTTGAGCCACCAACACCTGCTTAATTAGTGTTTTCTTTTTTTTCTTCTGCTTCTTCCTCTTCTTCTTCT
>NW_012274114.1:0-4121 GCF_000151885.1 Dipodomys ordii
TTCCTTCCTTCCTTCCTTCCTTCCTTCCTTCCTTCCTTCCTTCCTCCCTCCCTCCCTTCCTTCCTTCCTTCCTTCCTTCTTTCCTTCTTTCCTCCCTCCCTTCCTCCCTTCTTTCCTTCTTTCCTCCCTCCCTCCCTTCCTTCCTTCCTTCTTTCCTTCCTTCTTTCCTCCCTCCCTCCCTTCCTTCCTCCCTCCCTTCCTTCCTTCTTTCCTTCCTTCTTTCCTCCCTCCCTCCCTTCCTTCCTCCCTCCCTTCCTTCCTTCCATCCTTCCTTCCTTCCTTCCTTCCTTCCTTCCTTCCTTCCTTCTTCATAGAGAGCTTGCCTGTAGCAAAGCTTAAATAATAGTCAGAACTGACAACTGGGATCAGATCAATTAATATCAGAGAGTTTCTGTGGCTCTGCAGGATCCTTGTTCTTGCTGAGCCTCTGCCTTTGAGGTGAGGGAAGTCTGTGATGAGCACAAAGGCAATCCTTCAACGAAACAGAGTCCAGGTCCTGGCACATCTGAGAGCCATCATTAGGGAGCAAAAACTCTTTCATGCTTGAAACTTTAAAACACAGAAAGTGTGCACATTAGAAGATTTCTCCTTTTAATCTGTGATGCATTGACCCTGGGGAGAGGGAGGGAGGAGGGTCATCACAGTGAGAATCATTCCATCTTCATTTTATCCTTGAGGAGATTTGTGAGTTGTTTTCTGCCCTTCTGTACTTTGGGGTTTTCTCTATTTTTAAACAACCACGGAGGGATTTTTGGTTGTCACACATCAGGCCAAAGGTGAGGGAAAACTATAGTTAGATTGGCTCGCTGGGATAGCTTTGTTTTAATATGGGGAGAAGAAGGGTTGTCTGCTCTCTGTTACCAGAATCTACTTTCCAGGGCTGGGCCAGAGGTGTGAGGTGGATTTTCCTGTGTTTGTGATCCAAAAAGCAGAGCCACAGGCAGAGCAATGGCCATGGCTCCGTCGGGTTAAATCATTGTCTCATTTTCCTCTTACATGATTGTCTTCAGTTTACTTGTTTTGTGGGCTGCAGACTCATGGTGGCACATCAGCACTGGTCTGTACAAGGGCCTCACTGTAAGAAAAAATGGCCACACAGGCATGAAAATTCCATCTGGGGAAAACCTGCTTTTGGACTTGGCTTTGACTGGTGTCTGGGAACTTGGCCCTGCGTTGTTCTCTAGCAAGGATAAGCCTATTTGATGCACCTGGGTCTCTGAGTACCTGCTCCTCTTCTAGGAGTCTGGGATATCAACTATTATGTATACCTAAGTGATGAGGTCATAACTTGTAGTCAAAGTGTGGACTGGCTTGGGCAGAAACACTGCAGAGGTATTGTGCACTTTCTAGTGGGAAGGAGCCTGTTCCATGTGATGAGGGACAATGGGGAGAGGTGTGGAGGACATTGGGAGCCTGAGCCTGGCTCGCCTAGACTCCATCCCAAGTGTCCTGCTCCCCCCCCCCCCCCCCCCCCGTGGTTTATGTAACTAACAGTGGCATCTCAGTCCTGAGTCTTCTTGGGCCTACAGAGTGTTTCTCATTTATTTGTCTGTGAATTCGTTTCCTCCACACAACCCTTAAGAGACCACTATTTTCTTTCCTACTGTGTGATTATATGTTCATTTTTAACATAGTCATTAATTGCAGAATGCAATTCGGAATACCATATTTATGTTTGAAATGATCACACTGTAAAGGTGACATTTCTTGGGGGCATAGTTTTTTATGACTCTTTAATACATATCTAGGTCCATGTAACCACTAGGCTCACCATCAGGATTTTGACCTTTTCATCTTCTCAAAGAAGTCCCTCTGGGTACTTGTTTAAGCACAGCCTGCCTCATCCACGATCCCTGCTAGCCACGGATTTGTTTTCATTTCTGCAGTTTGTGTCATGGACCAAGTTTTTTGCCCTTCCTTAGTTACATACAGCCCCAACAGGATGGTCCTACAGGTGAGACTTTTGGGTAGAGCTTTGTGCATGGGATTCACATAGTTATGAAGGAGGCTCAGAGTGCCCTCTGCTCTTCCTGTCATGTGAACAAACAAAACATCATTCAGTCTGTAGCCAGAAAAGTGACTTCACTAGCTCCACTCATGCGGACATCCTGGTTTTGAACCTCTAAGCCCAAACAGTGAAAGATACATGAAAGATACATTTCTGTGGTTTGTCTACCACTCAGCTTATGGTATATAACACACACACACACACACACACACACACACACACACACGCACGCACGCACGCATGCACGCACGCACACACACACGCACGTGCGCGCGCGTCAGTGGTAGGGCTGGAACTTGGGGTCTTGGTGCTTTCCCTGAGTTCTTTTGCTTAAGGCTAGTGCTCTCCCTCTTTGAGCCACAACTCCACTTCCAGTTTTCTGGTGGTTAATTAGGGATAAGACTCTAATGGCCTCTCCTTACCCAGCTGGCTTTGAACTACGATCTCCAATTCTCAGCTTCTTGAGCAGGTAGGATTATAGGCATGAGCCACAGTGCCCTATCCAGTTTATGATAATGTTGTGATAGCAGCTAGAATATTTTAAGATTAGCTTCTTTCACTCAGGAAATGCCTTAGAGGTTCATCAAGGTTGTTCCAGGTGAAAGTAGTGTGTTTCTTTTTATCATGGAGTGGTTTTCTGTGATGTGGGCTGTTGGTTTATTCACTCCCTCAGTGAAGGACATTTGGCCTGTTTCCAGGTTTGGGCGATGATGATTAGAGCTGCTATAAACATTTGTGTATCTGGGTAGAGGTTTTTACAAGGCCAGAGCTTTCATTTCTTTAGGATGCCCAGGAGCAGGATTACAGGTCACATTGTTAAGTGAGCGTTTGTTTAACTTCGTGCAAAACTGTTGGTCTGTTTTTCACGGTAGTGGTGCCACTTTGAATTGCCAGGGGAAGAGATGATGGCTCCTAATTGCTCTGTGTGCTTGCCACTGCCTCATACTGCTAGCTGGACCTGGGTCTTTTGAAATTGCCTCCTCTGAAGTTTTGTTTTTAGGTAAGGCAGAATTTAGAAAATAAGCATAAAGACAAATACCTCATGACTTCACTCATGTGGAACCTGCAACGGTGGCCTCTAAGACGTTATGAGTTAGAATAGTGATTAATTGAGGCTGGGGGAGGAGAAGATAGGGAGAGATGAGAGGAACTTGGCTAATGGTTACTGACTTATGTGAATAACCTAGTTAATGGCTAATGTTGTTATACAAGAGGACTGTCAGATAGAAGGATTACTATAGATGATGAAAAGGTACCATACATTTAAAAAAGGTTAGGAGATGCAGGCCACTGATACATGCTAGACACTGTGTTAGGGGATATGGGAGAGCTCATTGGATGAAGAAACAAAGCTCTGCCTTTGTTTGTTTCTTTGAGCACACATGGTGGGAGGAGAATGAGGGAGGAAGTGGATAAGTGAGGTATGCTAGAGGATGTTGGATGGGTAGGAAGGGATAGCAAGAGAGATAATTGGTCATTTTCCTGTTGCTATAACAACACCACAGCAGGGTAACTAATCACGAATGCAGGTTTGTTTAGCATAGTGTTCTAGAGACTGGAAGTCCAAGGGCATAGAGCTAAGTTGGGGGCCTCTTGCTGCATCATGCTGCAGCATAGGCATTACATGACAACACATAGTATACAAGAGAGCTAGCTGCTCTTCCATTCTCACAAGATAAGATAATCCATTGATCCATTAATCCAGGAATGGGTGAGTACTTTCTCTATAGCTTCACTGTGTTGGGAATACCATTATATTGGGTATCAAGATTGAAACACATGAAGTCTGAGGGATACATTCAGACCATTGAATTGCTTATGGAATCAAATCTAATGCGAGAGGGGTAACATTTGACCAGGCACCAAAGGGAAGAGCAGGTACAAATGACCTGGAAATGGAAATACCCCTAACTTGTGTAAGAAGTAGCCAGGGGCTGGGAAGGTGGCTCAGTGGTAGAGCATTTGCCTTGCATGCCTGAGGCCCTGGGTTCAATTCCTCAGCACCACATAAGCAAAACAAAAAAAGCTGGAAGTGGCACTGTGGCTCAAGTGGTAGAGCGCTAGCCTTGAGCTGAAGAGCTGAGGGACAGCGCCCAGGCCCAGAGTTCAGGCC
>NW_012274115.1:0-2716 GCF_000151885.1 Dipodomys ordii
TGGGTCCGGTCGTGGGGCCTGAACTCTGGGCCTGGGCGCTGTCCCTCAGCTCTTCAGCTCAAAGCTAACACTCTACCACATGAACCACAGCACCACTTCTGACTTTTTTCATTTTGCTTATGTGGTGCTGAGGAATTGAACCCAGGGCCTCAGGCATGCAAGGCAAGCACTCTACCACTGAGCCACCTTCCCAGCCCTCTGATGTCACTTCTGTATCTGCTGTGGCCACACCTCTTCCTCACCTTTCCCTATATTATATGTCTCCACCATCAGCCAGGCTGCTACACCTGGAGCAGGTGGTTCCCCTAATAAACTCTCTCCTGCCTGAACCATGTGGTGGTCTCTTTTCCACAACTCTTACAAGTACTACTAAGAATCTCTATTTGGGCAAGAATTGATTTCATTGCTGGGATCTTTGTATGCAAAATGATCCTTAATATGTAGTATATATTTAATGAATATTTGTTAAACCAACAAATGCACATCTGAGAGAAGCTAGGAGGAAGACATAGCATCAGAGGGAAACGGGAAAACATACAACAGAAGGACCCATCAGCTGCACTGGACATTGATGAAAACGAACTAAGAAACTCAAGGGTAGCAATGGGAGGGAGGGAATGAGAGGGAAAGAGGGAACAGCCTACACTAAACAAAAGGAAAGAAATGTACATATCACCTGACATGGAAGAAAGAGTTGTATTGTCAAAGCTCATAAAATTCATATACTTCATAGACCACGATGATGACAATTTGCCTTGTGAAGCTTAAAATATGCTTATGACTTTAAGTATCACTCTCTCACAATACTATGAAATTTGTGACATTTATGTAATCATTTAATCTCAATAAAAAATTATATAAAAAAGAAACCAACAAATACTTTTATTTACTCAAGAAAAAGGCAGGTATGATGCAATTATATAAAAAATACCCACACTACATCATGCACATGATAGGACATTATATCATAAGCCCCACCTCTTATTAACACTGGTTTAAACCAAAAATTTTTGAGGTCTTGTGTAGTGGCTCATACCTGTGATCCAGTTTTTGGGAGGCAAAGATCAGGAAAATCAAGGTTGAAGGCCAACCTAGTAAAAATGTTAGTGACATGCCCTTCTCAGTCATTAAGCTAGGCATGGTGATTTATGACTATTGCTCCAGCTACACAGTAGAAATAGGCAGGAAGATTGTGGTCCAAGGCAGACCAAGTCAAAATAGTGAGACCCTGTCTGAAAATAACTGAAGCAGAAAAGTGGTAGAGCTTGCCTAACAAGCACGAGACCCTGAGTTCAAAATTCAATACACTAAAGAAACAGGTTTCAAAAAATTATGTATCATCTTTCTAAACTATCTAATAAAATATAAACTAAGTCATTACTATTACAATGGTATGATTTATACTAGAAGAAAATCACATTGTGTGTGCAGACACATGGGTGTTCATGTGTGTGTGTGTGTGTGTGTGTGTGTGTGTGTGTGTGTGCTGGTTGTGAAGCTTGAACTCAGAGCCTTGTACTCTCACTTAATTTTTTTGCTCATAGCTGGAACTCTCCCACTTGAGAGTCCAGCTTTTTGCTGGTTAATTGGAAATAGACTCTCCCAGATTTTTCTACCCAGGCCGGTTTGGATTTGAGCTCCTCAGATCTCACCTACTATTATAGATATGTCACCAGCACCCGGTTTGAAAATCCATCTAATAAGGCAAGATTTCAAAAACTTTTTGAATAGGTGAAAGGAAGAAACTATATGAAACCATAAGACGTTAGCAAACCAAATCCAAATAAATATATAAAAAGTAAGACTATATCAGCCAGATTAAATTCAATCCAGGAATCCAAAAAGGATTTAATGTTAGAAAAAACTATCATACTTAAAAACACATTGTAACCTACAATTCTTCACTCAAAATAAAACCTTCAACAACTATTAACCTAGCATGTTAAACTTAAAGTTCAAACTTGAATAATTTTAAAATAAATAAAAGGTATATAGTTTTCAAGTAGAGATACAAACAGATACCAGAGAGAATTCTAAATTCTTAGGAAAGTAAATTATTTAAGATTCTATTAATCATAAAAATTATGATTAGTTATGAGAAGAGGGTCAGCATATACTTTATTATCCTATACATGGCCCATACTGAATAGAGCTTAAGCAATCACTGAAGAATGAAATGTTATGAGATGAAAAAAAAAGGAATAGAAGATACAATAATTAGAAGAGATATAACTCGGCACTGGTGGCTCACACCTGTAATCCTAACTACTCAGGAGGCCTGAGATCTGAGGATCATGGCTCAAAGCCAGCCCTGGCACAAAAGTCCACCAGACTCTTATCTCCAATTAACAACCAAAAAACCAAAGTACAGCTGTGGCTTAAAGTGGTAGAGCTAAAGAGTTCAGTGACAGTGACCAGGCCTCTAGTTCACACCCCATGACCAACGAAAAAAAGAAAGAAGGAAAGAAGGAAGGAAGGATAGAAAGGGAGAAAGAAAGAAAATAGAAAGAAAGAAGGGAAGGAAATAAGGAAAGAAAGATAGAGAGAGGGGCTGGGAAGGTGGCTCAGTGGTAGAGTGCTTGCCTTGCATGCATGAGGCCCTGAGTTCGATTCCTCAGCATCACATAATCAAAAAGAAAAAAGCCAGAAGTGGCGCTGTGGCTCAAGTGGTAGAGCGCTAGCCTTGAGCTGAAGAGCTGAGGGACAGCGCCCAGGC
>NW_012274116.1:0-2946 GCF_000151885.1 Dipodomys ordii
GGGGGAGGGGGGAGGGGGTGTTCAGCCGTTCAGACCTCTGTGACACCTGCTCTTCCTGGCTACTTAGATAACAAAGGACTGTAAATATTCTAGACATAGCAACCAGCCAGCACTTCTCAAAGATCATCCGAAGGCCAGTGAGCTCCCCAGGAGGTTTTCAAGGGATCTGGGAGGCCATGGTGGTTTAATGATAATCTTGAGATGTTGTGCCCTCCCTCCTTCCCTCCCTCCCTCCTTTCCTTCTCCCCCATGTGTGCTAGGGGTTTTATGTCAGGTAGTGTGGCAGCCAACTCAATACTGAAGGAGAAATGAGAGAGATCCAGTTGTTCTGTATCGGACCAAGCTTTGAAAAGATTTGTAAAGACGCAAAAGATGCCTGTCTTTTCCTTGGTTGTTGGTTTTTTTTTAATTTTATGTTTTTAGGTTTTGGAAGATAGTTATTTTTCATGAAAAGAGATGGTTATATATGAGTTCTCTCTCATTATTTTCAGTGAGCCAAAGAATATTCTTTGTTTTTAAATTTAAAGAGCATTTTTAATGGCGGTAGTATGCTTGTGTAAACCAGAGTTATTTAGGTTCTCAGCAGGAAGACATAAAGAAGTAGCATGACCAAACTGTGTGAGGGCTGCAGTTGTGGATGGTTCTGGAAGAGCTGGTCATGTCTCCTTTCCCGCTTCCGCTGGCTGTGGGGGTTGCTACATCGTCCATGGATGGACAGGCCTTAGCTGTACTGTGGATGTGTTCGATGTCAAACTTAGCAGTATCCCAGGCCAAGAGGCCTGAGCAGCTCTGAGGGCTGTTTCTGCTCTGTGTGGGCCCAGGATGTCTGTCCCCGCCCCCTCCTCCCCCGACTGTGCAGGACAGAGGGCCCATGACCCCATGGTGCAGGTGCTGCTGACCTCGGATGACCTTTCCCCTTTACTGTCCCGTCTTTTCCCAGGCAGCCACTTCCCCCAGGGTGGAGGCTCCCCTGCCCCGCAGGCGCCCGCCAGGCCCTCAGAGGCTTTCAGCAGAGAGGGTTAAGAAGGCACGGGGTGCCGCATAGAGATCGCCTGCGTGCAGTGTGATTGTGAGTGAGTGCGTGCACGTGTACAGGGCATGCACTGTGCACCTGTGCACATGCATGCACGCGTGAATGTGGCCTGTCCCCTGTCATGCCCTCTGACCATGGCCTTAGGGTGGAAGGGAGTGTGGCTGGGAGAGACGCAGAGAATGATGGAAGACACTGCACGCATACACGTGTGTGCTCCATGGAAGACACTGCACGCATACACGCGTGTGCTCCGTGAAAACCCTTCCTACAGTCCCTCAGACAGCAAAAAATAACTTTAACAAGAGAGGCGGGAGGGCCGCGGCACTCATCCGTGAGGATGGTGCCATCATTGGCACGGAGTTCTCGCGCTGGTGCCTTGACCGGCGCGGTGTGAGAACTCGTGCCTCGACTGTATTTCAGTGCTCTTTCCTCTTCATCTGCGCTCTTCTTCTTTTCTTGAGATCTTCTGTGAAAAATGTGTATTACCTGCCACTTAGAGCAGTAAGTTATTTTATGTTTGTATTTTGAACATTTCTTTAGTCATAGAATGAAATAAACAGCTCTCATTTGAAAATGGAGTTTGATGCAATGGTACAGTTTTGGGGGTGGATGCAGGATACATGCCTTTGTATTATTTTACTGTATGTAATCTGTCATGAATTATAAGCAGACGACCGACCTAGAGCAATAACATTTTATTGCCCTGTCCTTCACCCCCAAATAAAAAGATAGCAATAAAGACCCTTAGTCGGGGGGAGGGGGGCACCCCCAAATAAAAAGATAGCAATAAAGACCCTTAGTCGGGAGCGGGGAGGACTTTGTTGGTCTGGGGGCTCATGAGCTGATCCTCAGCCTGCAGCTCGAATCCAGGGCTGACCTGGAAACTCATTTCAACTTCTCATTCCTGTGATTCCAAGCCTGAGTTCATTATCTAGGAAAGCACATTAAAAATAACGGTGAGAAAAGCATTTCATCACCTCTCACAAATTATAACAGTCGCATGCAATTTGGATTAGATAAAATATATATTTATCATGGAACCAACATGCAGACAATAAAATTTTGTTTAACAGTAACCATATTATTCAGGGCTCAGTAACAGGATTCTAAGCTTTATTACTGAATATTACTTTCGAGGTGGCATAATTGAGCTGAGGCGATTCCTCCGCTGTCTCCAGAAAGATTTTCCTTCCTCCCAATCATTTCCTCTGGGGTTTGTCTCCAGTGGGGAGGGCCTGATCACGCTAGGTTCCATTGCTGGGACCCAGGGCAGCATCCTACCTCGGCCAAGCCCAGGGTGGGCTGGTGCTGGGATCCTGAGCTGCCACCTCCAGTGGAGCAGTCTGGGGGGTTTGGTGGAGCAGAGGTAGCTGGACGGTGTGTGTGTGTGTGTGTGTGTGTGTGAGCACTGCTGTGCTGCTGTGTTCTAGCTCTGCATCGGCAGCCAAGACACAGGAAGTCTGGGTGCAGGAGGAAGAAAATGCACCCCTCAATTCTCCTCTCCAGCCCAATTTCTCTGCTCCAGGATGGGAAATGTGACACACACCCTGGTGACCTGCGTTGTAGGAGAGAGGAGAGGACCTCAACGTTCTGTTGGAGGGAGCAACGTGAGGTCGTCGGTCACAGGGATGGCCGCGGGGGGAGGCCGGAGCCTCCCGGTCACACTGAGCACATCGCAGCTGCTGCTCGGGGAGCTGTGGACAAGGAGCCAAACAGACCGGACGCAGAGCCAGCATGCGGCTGGGCTCCGCCATGGAGAGGGCTCCCCAGGAGAGTGGTGACAGGATGGCTGACCTTTCGGTGAGATCAGAAAGCCACAGGGTGCAAGCGTGCACGCGAGGTGCTTGTGGAGAGCAGACCTGGCCCTTCCCCAGACACCTTCAAGAGCCACTGAGGGGCAGGCTGGGGAGTGG
>NW_012274117.1:0-2065 GCF_000151885.1 Dipodomys ordii
GGGGAGCTTGGCCTTATGGGTGTGTTGAGTAAGGGGCAGGTAAGGTCTGCGGCAAGGTGGGTCTGACACCCCCCTCCACCCCCACCCCGCCATCCCTCCGAGCCCAGGGGACCAGGGCCTTTCTCCGAAGCTCTTGCCTGACTAAGGAAAGTCCTTCCAGAAGGCGTGAGATGCCACCAGCTCTTGCTCTTCCCTCTCGTCAAACAGGGAAGGCAGAGACGAAAAGGTAACCCTACACCACCCCACCAAGAACGCAACCTGCGAGGCTGTCTACACAGCGAGAGCATCTTTGTGCATCGGGTATTTACAGCCCACACTGCACCCCAGAACCAGTGTCCCAACCTTCCCCCCAGAAGCCCCAGCGCACCTTTCCCCCTCCTTCTCCCTTTCTCCCTTCACTTCTATTGCCTTCCTTCCTTCCCTCCTCGGGGTCTATGTGCCAGGCTGACCTTGAACTTGCGACCCTCCTGCCTCGGCCTGCTCGGTGCCAGATCTCAGGCACATACCACCATGCTCAGACCCAAGTTTCTGCCACTCTAAATACGAACTCTTGGGGCTCCCATGTGGAATTTCCCTGCCTTCTTTTTGTCTCCTAGCTGTGTATTCTGTTTCTCTCACAGATGCAGATACTGACTCTTCAGTAAGTGAAAATCCCTTCCGCTCCTAAAATACAACAGTACTAAATACAAAATTTTACATACAGAAAGAATACTGATTGCCAGGTATAAATACCGGCATTCCAGGCTCACACCTGCAATCCTAGCTACTCAGGAGGCTGAGATCTGAGGATCTTCTAAGACTGTGAGACTCTTACCTCCAATAAACCACTCAAAAACCAGAAGTGGTGCTGTGGCTCAGTGGTAGAGCGCTAGCCTTGAACAAAAAGAGCTGAGGTTAACTGAAGATAAGAGTCCCACAGACTCTCCTGCCCAGGCTGGCTTCTGTCATCCTCAGACCTCCTGGTAGCTAGGGATTAAAGGTGAAAGCCACCACTAGCCAGCCCCATCTTTTATTTTGTAAGGACCATATAAAAACATCAATACAACAAAAACAGATCTAGAAGGAAAGCCCTCCAATTCTAAGTATTTTTCCCCTGTATTTCCCTGAACTATTAAGCATTTTCCTAAACTTTTAAAACATGCATTTGTTCTTTTTATATTCCAAAATAAATCCATTAAGGATACATTAAAATTTAAAAAAAAAAAACAGCATGGCACCTCTTCTCTAATGTAAAAAGAAATTGTAGTTTGCCAAAGGCATTTTTCTTTGTCTTAGAGTTCTTTTAAGATGGGAGTCTGTTTAGGATGGGGTGAGAATAAATACTCTAAGTTTAGAACTGCTTGACACAGTATGATGAGAAGTGTGTTGTGTGTGTGTGTCCTGGGACTTGAACTCAGGACCTGGCACTGTTCCTGAGCTTTTCTGCTCAAGACTAGCATTCTAACACTTGAGCTACAGCTCCGCTTGTCTTGGTGGTTAATTGGCGATCGGAGTCTCGTGGACTTTCCTACCTAGGCTGGCTTCACATTGTGATCCTCAGATCTCAGCTGTTTAAGTAGCTAGGATTACAGGCGTGAGTCACCAGCTGGCCAACCCCCCCCACACACACACACGCACACGCACGCACACGCACACGCACACACATACAGGACTTTTTTAATGGAATGATCGTCTAGTGCACCAGAAACCCAGGTTTATAATTTGGTGCCTTTGTGTCACAACACAAGAACCTAAAAGCAAGAGGAGAAAATAATCGGCCGTCTCTCCTCTCCTTCCTCCCTTGCCCTGAGGTTCAGTCCTCTGCTCCAGATAGAAACTGAAGGGAGTTTTCCAGACACAAAAGCGACTCATAAAGAATATAAATGTCAAACGCATGTAAATTTCTCGCGCTCCCTTTGTCCCCGAGCGTGGGTGTCCTTGGCTGGCGTGCTGGTGTGTTCTCAGCCGGCTGGCTGGCCTCTCTGGGTGAGGAGCAATCATGCAGCCGCGTCCCTACAATGACAATCAGTTATGGGAAATGTGCGGGCCCTGATAAGAGCCGGGCTGCGGGAGGCCGGGCGGGAGC
>NW_012274118.1:0-4323 GCF_000151885.1 Dipodomys ordii
CTTTTTGCTTATGTGGTGCTGAGGAATCGAACCCAGGGCCTCATGCATGCAAGGCAAGTGCTCTACCACTGAGCCACCTTCCCAGCCCCTCCTTTTTTATTTAAAGGAAACCATTTTTTGCTTCCTCAGTTCCCTCTCCGAAGCCCATCCCTCCTTTTTAACTCTTTTAACACTTTTCTTTATACTTTTTTTATCTACTTATTTTTCCCTTTATTTTGAAATAATTCTTAGAAAACTGTTGAACAGTTGAAAAGAGTTTTCAAGAAAATACTCTATGAGAAAAAACATTTTTAAACTCTTTTCTCTATGTTTAATGTAAAAACCCAGAGACATATTTGCTAGTTCCCAAATCTTAAAGGCTGATTACCATTTTCCCTAGGGACACAGTGAGTAGTTGAACCAGACTTCAGTTTTTAAAACTGGTGTTGTAAGAGGAAAGTAACCTCCAAGAACAGCTTTAGAAAGACAAAGACAAAAAAAAACTTTTGTCAATAAGATTTCTTTAAAAAACATAGTCAAGTGTTAATGTTATGCTAGCCTATGAATTGATCTTTGAACACTCCTCAGGAGGTCTTAATCTGTTTAAGATCTTTTAAGAAGAGTGGGTGAGGCACCCTAACTCAGGATTCATTCAGGTCCTTACCTAAAGAGGAAAGCTTGTATGTTCTGGATGTAAATTTGTAGTGCCCCCTTCCCTTTCCCCACCCCACTCCACCCCCACCCCATTAGGCCATATTACCAGGGTACTGGGGACAAGTTTAAACATTCTTGTGAGAATCCCTCTGGCACTTTATACCCAACCTCCCTTGGAGAGCTCTGTGCACCCCTGAGAAAACCCAGAACCCCGCTCCATCTGTGGGGACCCTCCAAGAACTCGGATGGCTGGATTCCCTTCTATGAAAAGGGAATGAGAATGTGGGCATCCCCAGGGCCAGCGGCCCTTTTAGAAAAAAAACTCTTCATCGTAGTCTAAGACCGTGGATTTGAACTACTGGTGGAGCCACTCATAGTTTCACACTTACTTACACAGTTACACAACAGGTTTCAATAGTTCCTCCCCGCTTTGGGAGTGCCCTGAACTGGCTGGAAGGTGGGGGACTCCAGGCAGGCCGAGCTCTGTCCATATGGGGCCAACTTGACCTAAATGTACTCGGGTCTTGCCTGCTCCTGGTTCCTGGGCCCTGGGTTCTGTTATGTCACTCTGCGACAAGCTGGCTAACCCTGCCCGTGGCGCCCGTAAGGCCTGACGGACCAGGACCTCAGACCCGCTGGCAAGGGGAGGCTAGCAACCAGCTAGGCCTAGACGCCAGAAGAGCGGGATTCAAACAAAGACACCGGGGTGCTTTTGATAAACAGTGACTTTTTTTAGGCCAGCTGTCTCAGGCCTCCAGCCACGTCTTTGTGTTCTTTTTAATAGGCAATTTGAGGTCACACACAAGTCCTCCTGTCTGACCACCTTCTAATTGTGATTGGCTAAGGAAGATGGTGCAAAATTTGAATCGGGTGCTGGGGCAGAGGGAGAAGGGGCCAAGAAAGGACTGGGAAAGTCCCAGTGGGTTAAGGAGGGTCAAGGAGGGGTTCCCCTCCAGAAATCTTGTACTTCCAGGCATTGTTCCAGCCCCAGGAAATAGCTGTAGTCAGTCAGTGAAGCAGATTCCTGCAGGGCGAGTTAACTCCTGGACTAGGGTAATTTCCCACAAATTTCAGAAAAACTGAATTTGGGGAGTAGGTTGCTAGGAGGGCCCCATCTCTCCTTGATGCCAGCTACTGCCTGGAACCCCACAGGTGTTGGCTAAATGTTTGTGGATGATGCTGAACCATCTGTGTGGTTAATCTGCCTGGCTCCCATCAATAGAAGGCAGTGTTTATGCCTGGTGGTGGGGCCCGCCAGTTTTCCATGCAGAAACGCTGTGGAGAGAGAGAGAGAGATCTGCCTTTGCAAGCTTCACTGGGAACTGTAACAGTGACCTTAAAGACTAGAGATGATTCTGCTGTCTGGGGGAGGAGAAGGAGGAGAAATAATAACATAATACAAATAGCAGCTGCTGTTTGTTGCATACATTGGATGGAGTGGCTGCAGGCACCAAGCAGAACCAGGCTGCTCAAATCTGTATTTCAGCTGCTTCCACCAACTCAGCCCTGGGCTAGGCATTTAATCACCCTGTGCCTCAATTTCCTCATGCATAAAGATACCAAAGACATACATTTGTTAATGCATGGAAACCGTTTGGTGCAGGGCCTGGCACAGGAGAGTGATGGGAGATTTTCAATGGTGCATTCCGGGGTAGAAGAGTCTTGTTTGAGACGTCTGTGCCTCACACCCGTCTGGGAAGCAAGTTCATTAGTGGATCTCCTCAAAGCTCAAAGAAGTCATGTACCTGAGGTTGCACAGCTAGGGAACAACAGGATTTTGAATCTAAGAGACTCTGATCCTGAAACTGGAGAAAAGAGGAGCTCATGCCAAACTGCCCCTCCTACACATGAACACTGAGGTTCTTCCTGTATGCTTGGCTCTTCCTGGCCTGGGTGTGATCTAGGCTGTGAGTGGTGAGACAGTCCATCACAGGGCCACTTAGTCCTATTCAGGCACCTGGAATGTCTTCCTGCAGGGGAGAGCACTGGGCTGAATGTTAAGTATACTTTTAGGGGTAGAATCTTCTTTTTTAAATATAGTTTATTATTATTGAAGTGTTGCACAGAGGGGTTGCCATTTCATAAGTCAGGTAATGAGTTCATTTCTTTTGGGGGGGTGTAATTTTCAAGCAATAAAATATACTTACTTTCAGTGGGCAGCTCAGTGGAGATAAGTGTATGTACATACACAGAGGTAGGTATGTGCTAACACATTAAGATACACAAAATGTCCATGTCCCCAGGAAGTTACCTCCCCCAAAAGTTCTTCATGCTCCTTTCCATCCAAGTATTGTCTAGCTCCCACCCCAGACAACCTCTTTGAATGAGCTTTCAAAGACCAGCTGGGGGAAAAGGCAAGAGCTAGCAAGGAAGGTGATAACCCTGGAGGTGTAGGGAGCCACTGGAACTACTTACTCTTGGAGTCAGAGGAGCAAAGCAGAGCAGGAGCTAACATCAGAGATGCACAGAGGGGCAACACAGAGATCTTGTGTACCTGGAAGGAGCTGGAAATTCTCTGACCAAGGATCATAAGCCCAAATGTCAAAGAAAGCAAACACAAGAAGGAACCGAGGGATGCAGGCCAGGTGTGATGGAAAAACAGAGAAAGTCCACTGATAGTGCTATGGAGCAATAGGTGGCCTTGCTGACAGTGGCCAGCGGGAGCCCACGGCTCCCCCAGCTCCCCCACTGAGCCTCTTTGTACTCTGCCTGCACGTGTGGACCCAAGAGGACCATGTCAGCTTTTTTTGTTCTTCAAACCTGCAGTATAATTTCCTGATTGTAGGAAGCAGTGTGTAATTGCTTCATTTTAAAAGATGAAATTTATTTAATTTTCCCAGAAATCCAGTGGAAGTCAGTGCTAAGGACATCCTGTCACATCACAGCCATAGGCTGAGCTTCACATGGGGGTGAAGATGGCTCTGCTGTAGGTGGCAGAGACTTTAGCCAGAAAAGACCCAAGTTAAGCTTATGTGTATCAACAGGGCTTTTGGCAGCTACAAAAATAATGGGCGAAGGGACCTGCATGGTGGCTGGGCGGATGCTGGCATACTCCAGACAGGAGACAATTAAGATATGAACAACAGGGACAGTGGAGAAAAAGACAGGGACGAGGTGACTGGTGGCCCAAGCAGCGGGGCCCGGGAGCCTGTCGCCCTCTCCCATGTCCACAAGGCCCTGCATCTTCATGAACCCTGTTCTGGGGCCATTTATGTGGCCCTACTGTCTAGGTTCATGATACTAGCAGCAGGTATACAATACATCAGGCAGAGTGCAACTCCTCAAGGGCAGGGACAACGTCTCCCTCCCCTGTCCAGGGTGGTCCTACCGTGCACAGCATCTGGATCACACCTGACTTGCTGCAGACACTTAGACCCAGACAAGGCACCCGAGTCATGTCAAACACAGCCTGAACATCAGTTCCATACCGAGTGGTGAAGAGAACAGGACACCACACAGTGCCTCCTGGGTAGCTAGGAATGGTCCTTGTTGCCAAGGACTCCCTGCCCAGCTCAGAGCTATCAGAGTTGAGCACAGATATGATTGTCAAAGAGATGAGAGATGGGGGGAGGGGCGGGTCAGGGACCAGAGTGGCGGGGGGTGGTGGGAGAGGGGGGTGTGGAGGTAAAGGAGGGTGAGACAGTGTTTCAAACTAGCTGGATGGGGTCCTTCCCCTTTAACTCTACCCAG
>NW_012274119.1:0-1090 GCF_000151885.1 Dipodomys ordii
TCCTTGAGACTCTTATCTCTAATAAACCCCTCTGAAAAAGGCATAAGTGGCGCTGTGGCTCAAGTGGTAGAATGCTAGCCTTGAGCTCAGAGACTAGGGACAGCGCCCAGGCCCAGAGTTCAAGCCCCATGACCGACCAAAAAAAAAAAAAAAAAAAGCCAAGTAACTAGCAAGCTTCCTGGCTCTTCAAAGTCTAGCTAAAATGTTGCTCCTCCCAACAAATTTCCTCTGTAACAAAATATGCACTCAGCCTTCCTTCAATCTCCCTAGGCATTGTCACTTCTCTCCAGTAGCTCCCAATTTGTAACCCACCAGTAAACAAAGACCCAATAAATCAAACCTCTAGTGGTGAAGGTGTACTGAATTAACATTTTAAAAGAAAAAAACAAGCCATAGTGGAAACCATTTAAAATCATTGGGTTGAGAACACAACTCAGTAGTCAAGTGCTTGCCTAGCAAGAGCAAGGACTCTAGTTTGAAACCTCTGAATGTTTTGGAGACAGGGTCTCATTATATATGATGGAAAATGACTTAACCTAAAGCACTTAACTCCTGCCCCCAACAGCCATATCTCAGAACTGTCTTTGCTGTAGACCCTGCTAAACCATCTCCCCCTTACCCTAGAACTAATGTACCAGCCTTCGACGAGAGGCTGAGACCAAGGCAACATCTGACGCCCACAAACACAGATGCTGCTGAAACCTTGAAATTCTTCAGTCAAAATAACATTGCTCACCCACCCCCACCTCCATCTCACGCCTTTTCCATCTACCCCCTCCTCTATCATCACTTCACTCTTTCTGCCTAATATTTTAAGAGCCCTAGTTGTAAAGGGGCGGCACCATTTCCCCTTCATCCACGCTGTAGGGAGATTCAGTCGCCCTTCCTAGGTTCACTCCAGAATAAAGCCTGTTGGTTTGTGAGTTTGCTTTCAGCCCTTTATTCTGATACCCTCATGAGTCAGTTTTCTTTCTTTCTTTTTTTTTTTTGTTAGCCGTGGGGCTTGAACTCTGGGCCTGGGCGCTGTCCCTCAGCTCTTCAGCTCAAGGCTAGCGCTCTACCACTTGAGCTACAGTGCCACTTCCGGTTT
>NW_012274120.1:0-4152 GCF_000151885.1 Dipodomys ordii
CGTGCTCATCTGCAATGACTCCAGGCTCCACACACCCATGTATTTCTTCATTGGAAATCTCTCTTTTCTGGATCTCTTTTATTCTTCTGTCTACATACCAAAGATTCTCCTGACTTGCATTTCTGAAGACAAGAGTATCTCCTTTGCTGGTTGTCTATCTCAGTTCTTCTTTTCTGCAGGCCTAGCTTACAGTGAGTGTTATCTATTGGCTTCTATGGCTTATGACCGCTATGTAGCCATTTCCAAGCCCTTGCTCTATGTCCAGGTCATGTCAAGGAGATTATGCATCTATATGATTCTATACTCCTACACAGGAGGTTTTTTGAATGCAACAATCTTAACCAGCAACACATTCACATTGGATTTTTGTGCTGACAATGTGATCGATGACTTTTTCTGTGATGTTCCGCCTCTGGTCAAGTTGGCATGCAATGTGAATGACAGCTACCAGTCTGTCCTCTACTTTCTCTTGGCCTCCAATGTCATCACCCCTGTGCTGCTCATCCTGGCCTCCTACCTGTTCATCATCGCTGCCATCTTGAGGATCCGCTCTGCCCAGGGCCGCCTCAAGGCCTTCTCCACCTGCTCCTCGCATCTCATCTCTGTCATCTTATACTTTGGCTCCTTTCTTTACATCTACTCTCGGCCAAGTTCCAGCTACTCCCTTGAGAGGGACAAAATGATTTCTCCTTTATATACTGTGTTATTTCCCATGTTGAACCCCATGATCTACAGTCTGAGGAACAAAGATGTCATAGAAGCCCTGAGAAAACTCTTCAAGCTTGCACAGACCTAAGTCTAGATCCATTCGCTGGCCTTTCTGAAGATCAGTACTAAATGATAAAAAGCTACTCAAGGGAAGGTTGGGAACTAGGGTTCACAAAATAAAACTCTATGAATGAAACTTTAGCTGAAAACATTTTTGTGTTCATTGATTTGGTTTAGAGATTAGACCATAGTCCCTACTATTAACTGTAAAATCAATACCATTTTTAAAAAGCATTTTTAGGTTTTAATGCAAAATAGAAAACTATGGTACATAACTGGCATCTTAAAGTATTCAATATTCTTTTCTGCTCTCTTCCAAAGTTAGAGGAGTTATATTCCCTATACTATTACTCTGATGGAGATGTGAATCTGTGTGATTATTGGCATTTGAGGAATATATCCTAAATTTTGTTAGCTCACAGGACATCCTCAGTGATAGACTAATGTAGAATGTCAAGATTGCTTCTGTGAGAAGAGAGAGGGAAATGAAGTATAGGAAAACAACAGCAGGTAAGAAAAAACATGAAAGAACCAGTACTAACACAAAGGGCTCAGTGACCAGAACAATTTGCATAATATTTATTTCTAATTTTATTGACATTTTAATGAGCTCTTTTCATAAATTACAATAACCATTTGACAATAAAAATCTGTCCTCTGGGGTATCAACTTCTCATTTGTAAACTTTGTTATATCCTTCCACTTAGACTCTTGTAAATGATATTGAGTAAAATAGCAACAAAACCTGCTATATACTGACAATGATTCCAAGTTGTTTTGACTTTCATTTTTCTGTAGTTCAATTCTTCTGTTAGCATCATACTAGGATTGGACTTAGGAATGACTTATCTCTCTTGAACTTAAATCAAAAGATTCTTCAAAATCATTGTTAGAGTTCTCCCAAAGCAATACCCCAAACCATCACAGTGAGGACTTGTTGGGGATCCAAGAAAGAATAGGTAAATAGTGGGTTAATCAGTGTGTAGCATTTTTCCAGGGAAGTAACACACAGATGGTTTGCAGTCAAGGATTAACAAGATAAGAAATGATCTACCAAGTTGACATGCTCTAACCTACTAATGGAGGAGTGGGTTACTGGGTTCATATGAAGCCTGAATGTACGTAACTCAGAGCCAGGTCTAAATTCATTTTGTTTAGCAACACAGTTTGTTAGTTGTTCTTCCAGGAAACAGTCTAAATAATTTTTATTATGCTTGGTGAAGGTTCTTGAAGCACAGTGGGACAAAGGGTAAACCAATTCAGATACTCATTAGACACTATGTTAGAATGAACTATACAGGTTGGTGGGGGAAGGGCTCTGGGAGGGGGAGGGGGTGATATCCCTTGGGAAAAAAAGTCATTACCTGATTAATCTAACTTTAACCCCTCTGTTCATAACCTTTACAATAAAATTTAAATTAAAAAAGAGAAAATTGCAAATGGCTGTGATATAAGGTTCTAGGTATTATATGATATCATTCTTGGTCAGGACAAATAGAAAAACACAGGGCCATAGGAATAGAAATGGTTATTATATATTCTCTGTTTCATATTGTTAAAATCTACCTTTTTCCAGGTAACATTGATTTAGGCAAGTAGGAATAGTTCTCTCTGGAATACACTGTCTTCCTTGGAGAGAACATATTCTTCAGGGTGATGCACACCCCTAAAAACACATATAACTTTATGGATTTATAACAGGTTCTGTTGTTACTCTTTTGTTTTGTAATCTAAACAACTACTGAACACATCACTTAATATTATGTTGATGCAGGAGGCACAAATATGGTCCAGGATTTCCCAAAATCTTGAAAAAGATTCCAAATCTACTCTTCAATCAGTGTCACTTGCTCATTTAACTTCTGCAGCTCAAACTCTATCCTTAAAAGTGTGTGATTTCTTTTTCCCTCATGACTTCCATCTAAAATCCAACATGATGATTTTTATGAAAAAACTAGTTCTTTAAAGAGGGAGTATAATATTTTGAAGCCCCTTCCACCAACCTTAAAAATGGATCATATCACAACAAAAATACTACTAATTCAAATACCATTGATCAGTATCTTATTATTTACAGAATAGCTTCTTGAAATGAAATGAAATACATGAATGTTTGCAAGAAAATTAATCCCTCAGTTATTGGACAAAGAAAGGTAATAACAGCATTCACCAAAAACAATAGCCTTCATGGTCGTATGGGCTATATAGCTTTCCTAAAATCCTTCTTGATGTCCTTGTTTCTTAGGCTGTAGATGAGAGGGTTGAGCAGTGGGCTGATCACAATGTAAAACAGGGCACCCATTTTGTCTCTCCCCAGGGAATAGGTGGAACTAGGCTTTGAATATATGAAGAGCAATAACCTATCACATATTGGAATTCTTTGCTTCCATCAAAAAGAATGACACACCCCATTTGTTAGGAAATGGAAAGACCTGGAAAAATCATGCTAAGTGAAGTAAGCCAGATCCAAAGATATATAGGTCCTATGGTTTCCCTTATAATGCAATAATTAGAATATGTCTAGGATAATCTTACCAGATGAGAAGAAAAGCTCAAAAGCTATGTACATGTGACCATATAAGATGATGGGGGGGGAGGAGGGGGAGGATGGGAAGGGATGGGAAGGGGAAACAAGGGAGGAGGCTACAATGCTTGATAAGAAATGTACTCATTATCTTGCCCATGTAATTGTAACCCCTCTGTATATTTTCACAATGAAAAAAAACTCCAAAAAAAGATGATACTAAACTAAATGAACCCCAAGATATGGACACAAGATGTTTTTCTTTGTTGTTGTTGTTTTAATGTACTGTTATTTTTTGTTTCCTTTTTATGTTCCTTCCCCCTATGGTAGATGCCTTGTTGTCACTGTATTGGATTTTGGTACCCTGCATTTTGTATATACACTTATCTAATTTGGAGAGGGGAAGGAGAATAACAAAATGCTGAAATAAGGACACAGGAGGACCCATTGCAACAATGAGACTCACAAGACACTATGTTGGAAATGAACTTTACAAATTGGAGGGGGGCGAGGGGAGGGTGGAGGAGAGAGGGAAGAAGGGAGGGAAGAGTGTGTAGCAATGCTAGACAAAAAATTTACTCATTACCTTACTCATGTAACTGTAGCTCCTCTATACAGCATCCTTATAATTAAAAAAAAAAAAGTGTGACCGAGTTGAGGTGGGAGACACAGGTGGAGGAAGCCTTGTGCCTTCCCGAGGCTGAGCGGATCCTCAGGATAGCCAGCAGGATGTTGAAATAGGAAATGAAGATGGCGAGAATGCTGGAGAGCACTGTGAAGCCCACCACACCCAGGAGGACTTTTTCATAGACCCGTGTGTCTGTACAGGACATTTTTACCAAGGGTGGCGCATCACAGAA
>NW_012274121.1:0-1163 GCF_000151885.1 Dipodomys ordii
CATGTCTGTAATCCTAGCTGGGATCTGAGGATGGCAGTTCAAAGACAGCCCACTCAGGAAAGTTTGTGAAACTCTTATCTCCAATAAAAAAAAACAAACACTAAAAAACGGGAAGTGGCGCTGTGGCTCAAGTGGTAGAGCGCTAGCCTTGAGCTGAAGAGCTGAGGGACAGTGCCCAGGCCCAGAGTTCAAGCCCCATGACTGGCCCCCCCCCCAAAAAAAAGTGTATGCTAAAGAAAATTTTCAGTGAAGATGAGATCTACCTCTGCAGATCTAACTTGGTCCCGCCTCTCTCCCTGGTCTCAGTCCTATGCAGTAATTGGGGACATCAGATTAATTCTGGATAATTATTCTAATAGTCATAAGCTTGAGGAGCTGAGGGGATTTTTAAAAGTAATGCTTCTTCCTGATTTGCTGGTAAAACCTCTTGCTACCACCTCAATAAGCTGCTTCGCTCTGGGGCTGTGCTCTAGTTGGGAAGAAAAGGCATTGTGATCAAAGACTCCAGCTTGCACGCACACTTGACTTTTTTGAAGTTCCTTCATCTTTAATTACTATAATGCCCTTGCTAGTTTTAATACGCCCTGTCTCCTGAAGGACAGAGAGACACACATCCAAGAATAATTGAAGAAAAGTAAAAATAGTCCATGAGAAGTATCTAAAACCAGCCTAGGTTAACAGGAACAAATGAGGGATGATTGTTCATGGTCTTGGTGTTTTAAGATGGGGTTCAGTGGGTTAGGATGTTGCCAAATGACATTATCTATTTGAAGTGAAGAGACAAGTGCTGCTCTGGGACCAGCTAGAGAAATGGTTGAAAAGTGAGTGTCAGGAAAGTTGGAGAAAATGACCAACAGAAGCTTATACTGTTTGCTTCCTGAGGAAGAGTTGAGGGCAGCCCCTGGCAGGCATGCTCCATGTCGTAACGCACACAGGCGGACAAGTCTTCCAGGAATGGTGTCTATCAAAAGAACCGGATCAGAGAAATAAGAATAAAGCCAAAAAAATCTCTCACTTCTGTCCCCCTTCAAAATGTTTAAAAGGAGGGGTCGGGAAGGTGGCTCAGTAGTAGAGTGCTTGCCTTGCATGCATGAGGCCCTGGGTTCGATTCCTCAGCACCACATAAGCAAAAAGAAAAAAGCCAGAAGTGGCGCTGTGGCTCA
>NW_012274122.1:0-1484 GCF_000151885.1 Dipodomys ordii
CACAGCACCACTTCTGGTTTTTCTAGTGGTTAATTGGAAATAAGAGTCTCATGGACTTTCTTGCCCAGGCTGGCTTTAAACCATGATACTTAGATCTCAGCCTCCTGAATAGTTAGGATTACAGGTGTGAACCACCAGCTTGGCTTGGTTAATAGTCTTTGTTTTGGTTGTAGGGCTTGAACTCTGGGCCTGGGCACTGTCCCTGAGCTCTTTAGCTCAAGGCAAGCACTCTACCACTTGAGCCACAGTGACACTAACAGTTTTCTGGTGGTTAATTAGAGATAAGTCTCATGGAGTTTCCTGCCCAAGCTGGTTTTGAACCGCAATCCTCAGATCTCAGCCCCCTGAATAGTTAGGATTACAGGTGTGAGCCACCAGCGCCTGGCTTGGTTAATATTCTTATGGTTGATTAAAGGGGTATGTCTTGAAAATACTATGATTAGTGATGTCACACCATGACCAATGGGGCATAATGACAGCTGTCATCTCTGCCTGACACAGAGTGTGAATCATGACCTGGAGGCAAGTTCCCTGAACTAATCAGCTGACATTGCTGTGGCCAATAGATTTTTCTCTGTGATAGATTATGACCATCTAGATGCTGTGGTGGCTGCAGCTGTGCTGTGATCGGCTAATAATGTCTACCATGGTCGGAAAAACGAAGATAGATTGCTATAGATTACAGCATGAGGGACCATGAAGTTTGAGCTGGGAGCCTCTCTGAGGCTGACCGAGTAGGTCTTGAGACATAGGCTGAAACAACATTGCCTGTGTGTGATTATGAACAGGGAGCCCACCCGCTACTGGCACAGGGACCCTACTGCTGACACTTACGGACATCAATGACCATGGCCCGCTCCCCGAGCCCCGTCAGATCATCATCTGCAACCAAAGCCCAGTGCCTCAAGTGCTGAACATCACCGACAAGGACCTGTCACCCCACTCTTCCCCTTTCCAGGCCCAGCTCATGCACGACTCAGACATCCACTGGATGGCAGAGGTCAATGAGAAAGGTAAGAGCGAATGCTAGCTCTGCTGGATGGCTGTCCCCGCGCCTGGACCCTGCTCACATTCTTGCTCCAGCATCTTGTGGGTCACAGAGTCAATGGGCTCCCCAAAGATGGCAGCCAAAGCCAGGTGGCTCACGCCTGTAATCCTAGCTACTCAGGAGGCTGAGATCTGAGGATCACTGTTCAAAGCCAGCAGCAGGAAAGACCGTGAGACACTTATCTCCAATAAACCACCAGAAAACCGGAAGCGGTGCTGTGGCTCAAGTGGTAGAGCACTGGCCTTGAGCTGAAGAGCTGAGGGACAGCGCCCAAGCCCAGAGTTCAAACCCCACAACCAACAAAATAATTTGTGTTTTGGTGGTGGGGGAGGGGGGTTGCTGGTTGTGGGGACTGAACTCTGGGCCTGGATGCTGGCCCTCAGCTCTTCAGCTCAAGGCTAGCACCCTACCACTTGAGCCACAGCACCACTTCTGG
>NW_012274123.1:0-1762 GCF_000151885.1 Dipodomys ordii
ACACACACACACACCCTGGATGACAAGAGAGAAGCCACATGTACCCATGAGGCCACAGCACGGATGGAAATGGCTCACCTCCACCACTTCATCTCCCTAGTTGGGATCAGCTCAGAAGCAGGAAGTGAAAGGTAAAAGGATCTCAACACGTTACTTACCATCTTCAGTCTTCTCTACTGGAGACATGCAGTTGTTACAGGTTCTGAGCCTGCCCGAGGGAGCACCCAGAGTCTACACAGTGTGTTATCCCAGAGGTAACTGTGCTTGAAACCAAAGGCACCACCAGAGTGCATCCGCACCAGGGTGAGCAGCCACGGCCTTCCTATATTCCTGTCCTGAAGCAAAGCTGCTTCTCGCTCTACCCTTGAGCACTGAGCTGATGTGGTAACCCACCTGTGGGGATCCAGAGCCTTGAACTTCTGGAGCGGCTGCCTCCCTGCCCTGTGTGACCAGGACGTGTCTCCCTGTGGGCGCCAAGCCGCCGACACATTTGAGAAGTTCTAGACTCAGCACTGCCGTTGTGACCAGAGGCTCTGCTGGCCCATAAAAGCATGCAGAGGCAGCCCTTCCTGGTCCAGGGAATCAGCCAGAGCTGTGCTCTGCCACCCTGCCTTCCTGGCAACAGTCGGTGAGTGTCCTATCTGTCCAGAGCTGTTCTGACTCCCTGTAGTGCAGGCTGCTTGCCTACCCCCCCATCCTCATCGCCCAAGCCCCAGCAGCATCGTGCCATTCCTGGTTCTTTGCCATGGGGGAAGCTCTCCTCAAAGATCCTGTGTACCAGCCATTCCACTTCCTCGTGATTGTGACCCAGAGTCGTGGCTCAGTGACACCTCACCCCTCCAGAGCCTGAGCTACTCTATCGATTCTCGTGACCAAACTGCAGTGGTATGCGGCAGAGTGTGGCCCCGCCATCTTTCCTACAGCCACACCAGGCATGTGCTGTGTGTGACCCATGAGTGCCAGCTTCTGGGAGGAGCTACAGAACAGCAGATCCCAGTTAAGGGAGAGAACTGCATGCATTCACACCGGCATCTCAAGTCTCACAGGTTATAGTGATGCTATCAGACTTAAAGAGGAGAAACCAGACTGCACGGCAACTTCAAGAATGTGGAATTGGGAGCCTGGAGGGAACTGGAGTCATCACTCCCACAGACCCTCAGGCTGAGGACGCTGCATGGACATCCTGGGAACGTGGTACCCACACAGAACCACAGCCCGTGGCCCACCGGGCCGGACAGAAGGCAGAAGGGATCCTTTACAAGGCTACTTGTGAGGTTTGGAAGAGGGGACTGTATCACCTGATGCATAGAGATCCAGGCAAGGACACAAGAAACACACAAAGCTAAGGGAACAGGACACTGCTAAAAGAACAAAATCATTGTCTAGGAGCTGACCCCCAGGACAGGACATCAGAATTTACAAATTGCCTGAAAAGGAACTCAAAGTTATGATCTTAAGGCAACTCAATGAGACATAAGAGAGTCGAAGTAGGCAATACAATAAGGCAGAAAAATAATTCATGGCTTAAGCTAGAAATTCACCAGAAATACTAGCACTGTGATAGTCAATCAATAAAGTAAAATACGCACTAGAGAGTTTCAACAACAGGCCAGACCAAGCAGAAGAAATTATTTGTGAACTTGGAGAGAGATCCTTCAAAATGATTTAGTCAGAGGGAAAAAAAAAGAAAATGAGGAAAGAATGAAAATTTGTGATGAAGTCAGAGGGAAAAAAAAAGAAAATGAGGAAAGAATGAAAATTT
>NW_012274124.1:0-1478 GCF_000151885.1 Dipodomys ordii
AAAAAAAAAAAAAAAATCAGTAAATCATTAGGAGGAAATGGCCTCATTACATACAGCCAAGAGACTTAGGCTGCCTTTTTTTTTTTTTGGTCATGGGGCTTGAACTCTGGGTTTGGGTGCTGTCCCTCAGCTCTTCAGCTCAAGGCAAGTGCTCTACCACTTGAGCCTCAGCGCCACTTCTGGTTTTCTAGTGGTTTATTGGAGATAAGAGTCTCAAGGACTTTCCTTTGAACTGTGATCCTCAGATCTCAGCCTCCTGAGTAGCCACCAGTGCCTGGCTTAGGCTGCCTTTTGTAGTTCTCTTATGAACCTGAGTTTATTGTATACAAAAAATATAAAAGTATTTCTTTCTGCTTTGTACTTTGCTGAAAACATCCTAGGCACTTGAGTCTTTATGGATAGCTTTTATAAGTGTGGTATTCCCAACATGCCTTATTGGTGACAGATTAATCAGGTGACATGCTTCAAAGCAGAGCAGAAAGACCTCACAAGCAGGAACATATAGGAATTTTATTGAATAGGAACATATTGGAATTTTATTCATCCATCAGAAAGAATAACATGTCATTTGTAGGGACACAAATGAACCCGAGAAAAATTACATTGCTCAGAGCAGAGAGAAGAGGCACGTGTTTTCTCTCATATATGAGAGTTAAATCTAAACTATATAAACATAATATGAAAGCATGTACAGAGCCATATGCATATATACACAGTCAACTGACTAAAGTATCCACCAGAATGGGTTTCTGTGATGTAATCCCTTTGAACAATTATCAGACAGTTGAATAAAATGAATACCATGTCTTACGGGGGTGAGGCTGAAGAGGAGGGGCATGGACAAATGGTGAGAGGAATGGTGGGAGAATACTTCATCAAGATGTATGTATGTGAAAATGGAACTAGGAAAGCTGAGGGGATGGGATGGTAGGATTAGGATAGGTGGGGAGGAGGATGGAGGAAGGATTGGCTTTGATCAAGATGCATTGTAACATATACGGTGACCTGTTAGAACAACCCTTTGTGCAACATTTCAAGATAATAATAATTTTTTTAAAAGGTTAAAGGAAATAAGACTAGTTGGAAAGGAGCTATGTGGAACAAACTTCTTGAATTCTGTAGGAACAATGTAGTTAAGGATGGCAGGTGATCCCAGAAAGACTTTTTTGTGCTGGTCCTGGGGCTTCAGTTTAGGGTCTGGGCTCTGTCCTTGAGCTTTTTTCTTTTTCCCCCCTCAAGGCTAGCACTGAACTTCTTAAGACACAGCTCCACTTCCAGTGTTTTGGTGGTTAATTGGAGATAAGAGTCTCATCAACTTTCTTGCTGGGGCTGGCTTTGAACTGTGATCCTCATATCTTGGTTTCTTGAGTAACTAGGATTACAGGTGTGAGCTGCTGGCACCTAGCTTGAGACCCCTTCCTTCCTTCCTTCCTTCCTTCCTTCCTTCCTTCCTTCCTTCCTTCCTTCCTTCCTTCCTT
>NW_012274125.1:0-2454 GCF_000151885.1 Dipodomys ordii
GACCCCCCCAAAAAAACTAAAAACAAAAAACAGAAAGGTGCACATAGGATGGAGGCAAAGCAGTTTCCTCCTCTAGCACCCTCTGTACCAGTGGGTGGGGAAGGTTGGGACAGAAGTTTAATTCTCAGACTATTGCAAAAGATTTTTTGGGGGTTGGGGTGTCAGTCATGGGCCTTGAACTCAGGGTGCTGTCCCTGAGTTCTTTTTGCTCAAAGCTAATGCTCTACCACTTTGAGAGACACAGCACTACTTCCTTTAAAAAAATTATTGGCAAGGTAATGTACAGAGGGGTTATAGTTACATAAGTAAGGTAATAAGTACATTTCTTGTCAAACTTGTTAATTACTCCTTCTCTCATTTTTCTCCTATTTTCCCTTCCCCCACCCTCCAAGTTGTCCAGCTCATTTGCAGCATATTGTCTTGTGAGTATCGCTGTTGCATTGGTTCCCCTGTCCTTTGTCTCACCATTCTGTTGTTCCCCTTCACTTCCCTAACTCAGATACATGTATATACAATACCAGGGTACCCAACTCAAATACGGTGACAACAGGGGATCCACCATAGGGGGAAACATAGGTTTCTTGATTTCCCTTATTTGCAATAAGTAGTACACATCTAGGACAATCTTAGCAGATGCGAATAGCTCAATAGCTATGTACATATGATCATATAAGATGATGCTAAGTGAAATGAACTCCAAGACATGGACACAGAGGTTTTTCTTTGTTGTGTTGTTTTTAATGTACTATGTGATTTATTGTTTTCTTTTGTATGTTCTTCCCCCTATGGTATATGGATTTTTGAGTATTATTTCTATGTGATAACGTTTGAATACACATGTTCCTGTTAATGCAACAATCTTCCTAAGGCATCTATAGAAAGAATAAAAGTGCAGCTGAAATGATAGTGCAGGAAGTTTGTAATAAGGAATGAACAAATATTTACATCACCATCATCTCATCATCAATGATCCCTGTTTGTTTTTCTCGAGTTACCAGAGCAAGAGAGAATTTTTTATTTCACTCTGCTTGAAAATACTGAGAAGAAGAGGAATATTTTCAGTTTGAACTCCTTGCTCTATATGCTTTCACATTTTTGAGAACAAGTGTCAATTGTTCCCAGTTTTACTTCTGAGGGAGATGGGTTCAGAGACCATGCTATTTACAAGGGAGGGAGAGGTGGAACCTGGATTTAAACTCTGCTTGTCTCCAACTCCCCCCACCCCCCAGCTATTTCTATTAAACATCTAATAGTCACCTCTCCTCCTCCTCCTCTTCTTCCTCCTCCTCCTGCTGCTACTACTATTTTCTCTCTCTCTCTCTCTCTCTCTCTCGCTCTCTCTGTATGCGTGTGAGTCTGTGAGTCCTAGGACTTGAACTCAGGGCCTGGGAACTGTTACCGGGTTTTTCTGCTCAAGGCTAGCATTCTACCAGTTGAGCCACAGCTCCAATAATAGTTCTTTTGATAGTTTATTGGAGATAAGAATCACACATGCCTTCCTGCTCAGGCTGGCTTGGAGCCTCAAGCCTCAGATCTCAGCCTCCTGAGTTGCTAGGATTACAGGCTTGATCCACCAGTACTCTGCTCTAATGCTCATTTTTAAATCAGTTCTCTTTCTGTTATTTGTTACCATGTAACAAATGACTCCCATATGCAATGAGCATTTACTCTGAGTCAAGAAGTAGCTTTGCTGGAGGTTCTGTTCAAATCTCTCACATGCTGCTCTTGAGAGTGTCCTCTCAACATGACAGCTGGCTTCTCTTGGGAGCCATAAGAGAGAAAGAGAGAGCTGGGTGCTGGTGGCTCATGCCTGTAATCCTAGCTACTCAGGAGGCTGAGATCTGAGGATCGCAGTTCAAAGCCAGCCCAGGCAGGAAAGTCCGTGAGACTCATGTCTAATAAACCACTAGAAAACTGGAAGTGGCACTGTGGCTCAAGCGGTAGAGTGCTTGCCTTGAGCTGAAGAGCTGAGGGACAGTGCCCAAGCCCAGAGTTCAAGCCCCACGACCGACAAAAAAAAAAAGAAAGAAAAGAAAAGAAAAGAAAGAGAGGAAAAGAGAAAAAGAAAACTCTGGATAAGTTTTCATACTTTAGAACTAAATACTGGAAGTGACATACTATCGCTTGCCATGCACTGTTGGTCACATAGAGCAGCCCTGGTAGAGTACAGGAGGAGATTTCACAAGGGTGTCAAGACCAGAAGGTGAGGATCTTAGGAGGTCACCTTGGAGGTTGGCTACTTGAAGTTTTTCAGCTGATTGTATTAGGGTTAACCAGAGAAGGTTAGCTTGGTACCTGATCTTCCTATGTATGCTTCCCACAGGATTTATCTAGGTAAGTTGACAGAGATAGCTGTTTGAATTGGTTGAGATAGGATCTTGTGAACTTTTTATCCAGGATGGCTTTGAATGATGATTCCCCTTTTTTTTGGGTCCGGTTGTGGGGCCTGAACTC
>NW_012274126.1:0-1362 GCF_000151885.1 Dipodomys ordii
TCAAGGCTAGCACTCTACCACTTGAGCCACAGCACCACTTCCAGCTTTTTTCTTTTTGCTTATGCGGTGCTGAGGAATCGAACCCAGGGCCTCATGCGTGCAAGGCAAGCGCTCTACCACTGAGCCACCTTCCCAGCCTCTATGAGACTGTTATCTCCAATAAACCAACAGAAAATCAGAAGTGGTGCTGTGGGTCAAGTGGTAGAGCACTAGACTTCAGCTGAAGAGCTCAGGGATAGTGCCCAGGCCCAGAGTTCCAGCCCCATGACCAACAACAACAACAACAACAACAAAAAAGGCAGAGAAGCCAGGTGCCCGTGCTCACGCTGGTACACTGGTCATCTTAGCTACTCATGAGGTTAAGATCTGAGGATCACAGTTCAAAGCCTCCCGGGGCAGGAAAGTCTATGGGATTCTAATCTCCAATCTCCAATTAACATCAAAAAGCCAGAAGTATACCAGGCCCTGAGTTCAAGCCACAAGACCTGGCACAAAAAAATGAAATTAAATTAAATAAATAAGATATGAGAAGTAGCTGGGTGAAGATGGAGAAAGAGTTCAGGGAAGAAGAACTCTAGTGGTATTGCCTCCAGCCCGAAATGCAAATTTGAAATGCAAATTAGGTTTGGTTCCCTTCTTCCAACCCCAACTACTCTTAAGAGAGCCTTGAGGCTAAAGAGGTTCACAGAGCTGCCAAGGGATCGGGGGCAAGATAAATTATAGGTTGAGAACAGTGGTGTGGGAAAGGGCAGTAATTACACAGTGCCGTCCTCCTCCCTGGGGGCGGGGCTGGGGCTTGTGGGAGCAGATCTGTGCACCACCCTCAGCCCAGCACAGCCTCCTGGCCTTCCTGGAACCTCGGGCTGGAAGAGGAGGCCCTTCTCCCCACTATAGCTCAACCATCCTTCCTCTTCCCTCCCTGCCTCAAGAAAGCCCAGTAGTGCCAGGGAATCAATCCACTGACCCTCAAAATAAGGACTTTAAGAGCAAAGAGAGAGATGAATTAGAATTAGGGATCTTAGCGCAGCTCCGGTGGCTCACGCCTATAATCCTATCTGCTCAGGAGGCTGAAATCTGAGGATCTCGGTTCAAAGCCAGCCTGGGCAGGCAAGTCCGTGAGACTCTTGTCTCCAATTAACCACCAGAAAACCAAAGTGGCACTGTGGCTCCAGTCATAGAGTGCTCGCCTTGAGCTGAAGAGCTGAGTGAGGGACAGGGCCCAGGCTCAGAGTTCAAGCCCCACAACTGCTTAAATAAATAAATACAGGGGCTGGGAAGGTGGCTCAGTGGTAGAGCGCTTGCCTTGCATGCATGAGGCCCTGGGTTCAAATTCCTCAGCACCACATAAGCAAAAAGAAAAAA
>NW_012274127.1:0-1637 GCF_000151885.1 Dipodomys ordii
GCTGTAGCTCAAGTGGTAGAGCGCTCGCCTTGAGCTGAAGAGCTGAGGGACAGCGCCCAGGCCCAGAGTTCAAGCCCCACGACCGACAAAAAAAAAAAAATTATAAATGTTCTCTTTATAATGTGTTGGTTTGGCGTGTAAGGATATTCATGTGCCATTAATATTCTTTTGACTATTTTATAATGTTCAGCAGTACAAAAGTACAATAATATTCAATGTTAACTGGATGCATGTATCATTTCTGATGTTTTATCCTGTCAAATATCATTTTCAACTGATTTTTATCTGTGAGAATGAACTAAACAGGAAGTTTTAGATCAAAATATAATTATTTATAACACATAAATTGTATTGAAAAATTATTTATCAAAACTAATACCATTGTATACTATAATGCGAAGATTGATTATCTTAATGTTCTGGCCAGTTTAGTACAAGGCTCTGACTGGAATATAAGAAGATTCTTGAAAGATATTTGAAGGAATTTATAGAATGCTTTTTCCCAACAGAGCACAAAAGAGTTCCACAAACACTTCTGACCCTGGGAATTAGCAAGCCTCATTTAAGATTGTATAAGTAAGCCAGGCACTAGTGGCTCTCACCTATAATTCTAGCTACTCAGGTGTCTGAGATCTAAGGATGGAGATTTAAAGCCATACTGGGAAGAAAAGTCTATGAAGCTCTCTTCTTCAATTGACCAGCAAAAAAAACTGGAAGCCAAGCTGTGGCTCAAGTGTTAGAGTGCCAACCTTGAGCAAACGAAAATAAAAAAAGCTCAGTGACAACATATAGGCCCTGAGTCCTAGCCCCAGTACTGGCACAAAAACAAGAAAAAACTAGATTGGAAAAGTAGAAATCCATTCTAACAGAATGGCAGACTTCCAGAACATAACCACACTGGCCATTCTTTTCAATTGAGAAGGAAACTGCAGTTAGCAGGAACATTGGTGATGTGGGTTGTGGTGACTCATGACTGATATGCAGATTGAGTTCCCTTAATTATTCAAATGCTTGTAGTGATTAGTGGTTTAGAAATCTATTTAAATAAAGTAAATAAAAATTTTGTTCTTCCTTAGCTTATTATATTTTCATTAAATTCTAGAGCATGATAACTGTGAAGTGATATAGTTCACAGTTGATAAAATCAATCACAAGGGAGTATAAATCAGCTAAACACTATTTTACAATAGAGCATATGGTATGTAGTCAGTTTTGACATTAGATGAGAGGCCTTACGTATATCAAGAGAAGAAGATACTTAGGCTCTCTTTTCAGCATTTCTGTTGGGGGACTATTATGAGGAACATGGCCATGTAATTCAGTTCTCACAAAGTAATTAATACCCTATTTAAGATACCACCTTTCTTAAGGTATGCAGTCATCAAGCCTTCTGTCAGAAGTACTTAAATTTAAAATACACTATTTGGGAACAGCCTGTGATACTCTATTTGTCTTTCTCTTCCTCTCTCACACACATACATACTCACAAGCACACACACAGACACACTTGTCTGTGCTCTTCAAACTCAGAGAGACATGTGGCTTCAACAAAAGCAATTATTTCCTCTACCACCAAATAACAAACCCTGGACTGACCTTATAAAGTAGTGGCAATTTTCCTAATTTTAAGAGTGCAA
>NW_012274128.1:0-2586 GCF_000151885.1 Dipodomys ordii
GGGCCTGAACTCTGGGCCTGGGCGCTGTCCCTCAGCTCTTCAGCTCAAGGCTAGCACTCTACCACTTGAGCCACAGTGCCACTTCCGGTTTTTTTTCTTTTTGCTTATGTGGTGCTGAAGAATCGAACCCAGGGCCTCTGGCATGCAAGGCATGCACTCTACCACTGAGCCACCTTCCCAGCCCCGGCCATGAGATTCTTATCTCCAATTAACCACCAGAAAACCAGAAGTGGCACTGTGGATCAAAGTGGTAGAGCACTAGCCTTGAGCGAAAGAGCTCAAGGACAGTGCCCAGGCTCTGAGTTCAAACCCCATGACCACAGAAGGAGGGGAGGGAGGGAGGGAGGGGGAGGAGGGAGGGAGAGAGAGAGATGGGAATGGCTGTGGATTGCTGTTCCTCCCGGGCATTGAGGGGCTTTGTTAATCCCAAATTGCCAGAACCTCTCCTCTCCTACATCTAAGATTAGGACTCTCAGAGTAGGCAGGATGCTTTGACCCTTCTTTCCCCTTTCTAGAAGCAATGATGGCTGCTGGAGGTTTGCTCACAGAATGAGTGGACAGCATTGCATGCCTGAGGGAAGCAAGGTTGGGAAGGAGAAAGAGCAGAAGCAGCCAGGCAGCCCAGAGGCAGAGGAGGGGGCTATGCACTGCCATTTGGCCAGGCTGGGAGTACAGGTGTTTCTTTGGGTCCAACCATCACTGGAGAAGCAGTTAAGGAAGAATGTGAGCGGTGGGTCTCTGGAGCTAGAGGCGAGAGGGGGTTAGGAAAAGTCTATTCAGTGATCCAAACCCTCTTGGAAGTCTGCTACCACAGGTACCCATAGCGCATCTGTGCTAGCCCAGGGACTTCACCTGTTTCCCTGTCCCCACCTCATCCAGCTCCAATCTTGGAAAGGGAAGAACTGAGGAGGAAAGGAGGAAGAGAAATCCCGGTCTACCTTCCTAACCTTTGCCTGGCACTAAGAAGCACAGGGTAGAGGCCTCTAATTGCATATGGCATTTTTCATATTGAACTAGACTAACATGGATTTTTTTTAATAATCGAAGATGACCACAAAGCTAGTAAATCTTCCAACAATATTGCTTAGGGGAAAAAGAAGGGATTTTGATAAAATATCATTAAAAGCTGAGATTAGAGACAAAGCAAAAAGGTTCCTTGCTTAAATCCTATCAAATTCAGATTTTTCTCTAAGTCAGAGCTCTGTGAATAGAGACACCTCTGGACAGGTATAGAGTAGAACAAGAACTGGGGCCTAGAATTTTACACTAAGCCAGAAACTAGTTTCTAGACAGTTCTTCCAGCCTGTCCATGAGAGCAGCCCACCTGCCTCCTGCCAGTGCACCTGCCACCTTCATTCAGATCCCACCTCCAGCCAGGAGGATAGGACCAATATGGGGCCCCCCAATGCCCAGCATTCTGGGAACTTCATAGTCCTGGCTGATGGGGGGGGCAGGATTGGGAATAGAAGAGAGGAAGGCTGATGGGAATGGGACCAAGATCTGCCTTCCTTTGTCTGCTTCTGTAGGAACAAAGCCTCCTCTGTTGGGAGGGGCTCCCATAGCTAGAGGTGTGTGTGTGTGTGTGTGTGTGTGTGTGTGTGTGTGTGTGTCTGGCCCTCCCCCTCCCATTGCAGCAGCCTGTCCCCTTCCTGGCAGCTTGGTAAGAATGACTCAGCAAGAGAGCCAGGCCTGCCTGCTCCCATGAGCTCAGCAGCCCCCTCTGCCCATGTCCCTGCTTCTCCTCCGTGTGTGTGTGTGTGTGTGTGTGTGTGTGTGTGTATCCCCCCTCCCCCACCCCCCAGTCATCACAGCAGGAACTTCCCAGCAGTTCCCCTACCAGCTCACCTTGGGGACCTTGAGGATGGGGGCTGGTCTGTTTCCACCAATCCCCACCACACCTCTCCATCCTTCTGCAGTGCCAGGGACAAGGTTCCCACAGGACATTTTTACCTTTGCTAAGGAAGTCGCCATCACCATTTTCATCTACAGATTCAGCAAGGGAGGCAATCCAGGCAGTACTTGTTCATGCCCAGCTCTGACAGGTAGGCATATCACATGATCTAAGAGAGGGGACTGGGGAGGGATACCAGTGATGGACCACAGACAGCAGCAATAAAGAGAAACAAACAGCTGGAAACAACCTGTGCTCATCCAGAAGGATGTTTTACATAAATTATGGTGTTGTGGCTCGGTGAGGTACCTACTATGCAGAAGAACAGGGTTCTATATATCCAAGAAAGTATACAGTCGAAGATGGGTGAGGTGCGCAGGCAGGCTTGCTTGTGGCTGACTCTGGGAGTCAGAGGGAATCTGTGACAATGGCTATCCCCGAGGAAGGGAACAAGAAGAGACTGAGAGCTGGGAAGGAAGAAGGTCTACATGCACGGCACCTTGAGTGGTTCAAGCCTCAGACATGGGCCTTCTGAATAAAATAACTGCTTCAAAATATAACGAGGAGCCGGGTGCTGGTGGCTCACTCCTGTAATCTTAGCTACTCAGGAGGCTGAGATCTGAGGATCGCGGTTCAAAGCCAGCCCGGGCAGGAAAGACCGTGAGACTCCTATCTCCAATAAACCACCAGAAAAC
>NW_012274129.1:0-3917 GCF_000151885.1 Dipodomys ordii
TTTTTCTTTTTGCTTATGTGGTGCTGAGGAATCAAACCCAGGGCCTCATGCATGCAAGGCAAGCGCTCTACCACTGAGCCACCTTCCCAGCCCCCTAAGAGGTTTTGAATTGAGTAATAAATTTCTGGATTAAGTGTGTACACAATGGGAGATAAGGTCTAATAACTGATGACAGGTATATATCTGAGGATGAGCAGAACAGCAATTAAGTCATGCAAAAAAGAACAAAAGAAGAAAACATGAAAAGAATGAAAAAGAAAAAAAGCACACACACACATATATACACCTAAAATAAAAATTATGAGAGGAAAAAACAATTAATAGAAAACAATTTTTAAAAAGAAATTTAAAAAATTTTTTAAAAAGAGTTCTTTTTTTTTTTTTTGGTGGTGGGGTGGGGGTGGATGGGAAGATCCTGTATCTCCCTTGTGTCCCTAACCAGTCTCTTGGTGGAGTCTCTGGTCTACTTGTGGTGTTTGGTTTTCATGTGGATTGATTGGTTTCTTAAGTTTGTTTGAGCAGGCAGAAAAATGCTCTGCTTTACCCAGGATTTTGTGTTCCTCCTCCCAGGCTAGTTCAGTGGGAAGCAGATCTGCTTTGAGTATCACAAAAGAGTGAGATGGCTGTTTCCTCTAATTTGGAGATGTTGTAATGAGGCTAGGTTCTGGGTAGGGTTGAGGCCTTTCAGGAAACTGTAGCTTTTTCCTGAGGGGCTAGCTTCTGAGACACTCACAGAGCCCAGCCTGGAGCCATTCTCAAGGTTTATGTTTACTGAATTTCAATGGATTGTCTAGGCTGTTGTAGGGAGGGGAAGCCTCTAGCTCTGTTTACCCCATGAAGAAAGTCACTCCTGGTGGCAAAGATTTCTCTGCCTGGGCTGGGTGACTTTCCCCTGGGTGGAGCTGAGCCTGGCAGGTCAGGTCAGGTTCCTGTTACCTGCTTAATGACTCTTTTGTTTTCTTCCAAGGCCTGAGTTGGAGCTAGCTGCTCAGCAGGCCTTAGTCAGTATCAAAGATGGAGATCTCTGATAGGGGAGTTGGGGAGGGAGGGCCTTCCCTCCTCTGCTCCCTGAGAAGGAGCAAGGATGTCAGGGTTTTACTCACACCAGAGGCTTGGTTCCTGGATTATTTCTGGTCCGTGATCTGCTGGATGAAGATATCTGCTCCTTGTCAGTTCTTGCTGGTGTTGAGTAGAATCCGCTGGCCTGCTGTGTCTGGCACCTTTGGACTCTCTGTGTTGTAGGTATGGCAGCTATGGCCATTGACACCACTACCGCGGCTACTGGCAAGTGCTCAGATCTGTCTCCTTTCCTGGGTTTTCCCTCTCTGGCCAAACTCTGTACTGTGATGGCACACTTGGTGTAATTCTCTGGCCTAGGACTGTTCACTGGAACACTAAAACTGCTTTCTATGCCAGAGTTTATTTAGCCTCCAGCTTCTCCTCTGCCATCTTCCCAGAACTTCCCAGTCACACATTTTATAAATGGTATCAGCCAGAATGTCTTCTAATCTATATAGTAGTATGACTAGAAATTATTTCATAATTAATCCCATGGAAATTGTCTGGTGAATGACATGTTAAATATTGATGACAATTTCCATAGGTAGAACTTACAACTTAAAATGGGTATTCATGTTTACTGGTTAAAAGTTAATAAAGACATTGTTGCACATAGAAAAACAAAAGGAACATAATTTATGGTTTTAACACTCAAAGGGGAGGGGAAATTACTAAAATTATAAGTATTTTAGTACAATAAAATATTGGTCTATTTCTTTGCATATTGTTAACTTAACATCATAGTTCTACCCATTTTCTTTGGTTTAAAATATTATAAATTGCAAATATTATTATAATATCTATTTACCACATCTTGGAAATAGATATACCATTATTTGTGCAAGTGTACCATTTTTGCTTTAAATGTTTTATTTTATCTTATATTATTTTATTGCTAGTATAAATAATATATTCATGAGCAGTTATGAATCTTGATCCATTTCTGTCTAAGGATTTCTAATTGAACATAGAGTCCCAGAAGTGGAATTATTGAGTCAAAGTGTATAAGGTTTAAAGGTTTAGGTATCAGTCAGGATTATTTTTCCAAAGGATTATGCCAACTTGCCTTATCACTAACACTTTATGCCTTTTTAAAGCAGAGATATTTGTGCATTAATTAACCTTTATTTGATCTCTCATGATCATTGTTATAAATACCAGTCATTACACTACCCAGGGAAAATTTCAAGAGTTATCTGTGATTAAAAGGCTGTTTCTTCTTCCTTAAATGGCACTGTCTCCCCTTGTCTTACTTATGATTACTTTTATGTTTTTATATAATTTATTCCCATAACTGATATTCAAATGGTAAAATAGTAATATCCAATTTGGGAAAGATATTTTCTGGGGAAATGATAAGCCATATATAAAGTCATATATACATATATATTATTTTTTGGAATATAAAGTGACCCATTTGGGGGAGATCCTTATAGTTTCAGTTTAAAATGTACCTATCATTTGAACTTACAGTCTCCACTCCTAGTGTTTTAAAGTAGATTTTTATGTTTGTGATTATATTAAGAAAAGAGTCAGAGATAGAGGAAATTTTTATCATCAAGATAGTTGTTTATTAAATAATGTGTATTAAATAATCTCAATAGCAATAAAATGAAGAGAAACATTTAAGCCATATAATCAACATTACATCTCTAGAGTTGACCACTACAGTTATTAAAGCATGTAGAATAAAATTTAATAATGTAGAGAAAATTAAGCATGTGTTAATTGGAGGAAACTGACATAAAACATCATGTGTAATATATATATATGAATATTATATATATATATATGATATCCCATGCAGGAATATTTTTGTTAAAATTTTATACAAGAGCCTAAAGATGAAGAGCTCCTAGAATTTGCTATCCATATGTTTCTTTGTAAAGAATCTTAACTGTACTTTTTGGACTTTATACTTACATGGCCTAAAATAAGAATGCATGCATTTTGAAGATTGAGAATTTAGTGTACTCAGCTGTGAGTGAAGGGCTTGTAGAATTCAATGTAGTCTCGAGGCCACTCATCTGTTTATTTATTTCTCTTCCTAATTTTAGGAATATATGGAAGTTGACAGATAAATTACTACCAATTGGCTTCTCTATTACTCCTTGGTTACTAAAAATTAGGTAGTCTCTAGATGTTTTCCAATATTTCAGTACATATACCACATATATATATATGATATATATATATATATATATATATATATATATATCATATGTCATGACAATTCAAATTTTGGTCAGCTAAATCTTAGAAATAGAAAATTTATTCAGTGTCCCAAACTTATGGCCCTCATAGGTAAAAGAACTAAAGCAAATAAACCTCTGATAATGAGTACTCTCTACCATGTGTCTGATAGCAAGATGCACATTGGGCCTTTTCTTTTCTTTTATTGTGAAAATGCTGTTACTGTTACATGAGTAAGGTTATGGGTATATTCCTTGTCGAACATTGTTGCCCCCTCCTTTGTTTTTTTCCTACTATCCTTTCCCTTCCATACCTCTCCACTGCCCCCCACAGAAGTTGTAAAGATAATTTTCAACATAGTATCATTGTTGCAATGGGTCATCCTGTGTCCTTGTTTCAGCATCTTGTTCTCCTCCCCAAATTACATAAATGTATATACAAGATTCAGGGTACCAAAATCAAATACAGTGGATACAACAGGGGATAACTTTTAAAGAGAAGGTGGAGATCCAATTTTTTTTGGGGGGGGGAGGTCCAGTCATGGGGCCTGAACTCTGGGCCTGGGCGCTGTCCCTCAGCTCTTCAGCTCAAAGCTAGCACTCTACCACTGAGCCACAGCACCACTTCTGGCTTTTTTCTTTTTGCTTATGTGGTGCTGAGGAATC
>NW_012274130.1:0-3704 GCF_000151885.1 Dipodomys ordii
CTCTCTCTCTCTCTCTCTCTCTCTGGATTGCTTTGTTACCCTGTATTCCCTGGTATAGGCTTCTACTTCACCTGTTAGTCTAATTAGTTCAATAGGCTTTCACCCATATTTCAAAGAAGGGCATGGCCATCCAGCTTGTGCAACATGCAGAATGACCTCCTGACCATGAAGAAAGTTCTGACACAAACCATCTAAAACAGTTCCCCTTGTTTTTCCTCTCTTTTTATTTTAAAGGTGATGTACAGAGTGATTCTAATTACATGAGTCAGGTAATGATTATATTTCCTTTCATAAAGTGTCTTCAGTTCCCTCATTCTCTCCCAACCTCTCCCTCCCATCTCTACCTCTGAATCGTACAATCCATGTCCAGTGAGCTCTGCTGCAGCATCTTTTCACCTTTTTCCCTAGAGTTCTTAACACTTATTTGGTTAGGCTTTCTGTGTGCATACATGAGCAGTTCTCATGAAAGAACTTGAGAGTAGTCTCAAGGCAAACTGGTAGGTAAGGTGGGCATCTTGGAGCAGGTGTAAAAGGCAAAGCCAGCAGGCCTACAGCCCAGATATAAGGGATGTACTGATAAAAGAGCCAAGAGGAAAGGAAAGTGGACATTCTACCAGTTGAGTGTCCAGAGTGCACTCTTACACACAAGAGTAAACCTACCACTGTGCTGCTATGAATGGCTAAATTCCAGTCCCAACTTGGAGAGATTCTGATCTTGCTGCAATAATATGCCTAGAAGATTGAAAACCAGAGCAGATACAGCCACATGCCAATTATACAAAGACAAGTCAACAAATGCTAGATATTTCCCTGCAGAAAGGAAAAAGGAATTAAAAGACTTGTCATGTGTAAGACTTCAGAGGTATAAAGGAATAGAAGAAATTTGGGGAAATGATGAAGTAGTCAGGGAAATTAGAGAGTAATACATGAGAAAGTATGAGGAAAAATGCTGAGAAAATATGAATGGGGTTGAGAGGGTACTTGAGTATTTTGTTGAGAGTTATGCTGTGCTCTGGTAGTAAATGAAAGATGTTAAAGTTAATTATGATTTCCGTGTTCTTTCTCATTCCTTTCCAACTGAATTCATGGATTTTTCACATAAAATATAAAATATGCTGACCCCTAGTTTAGACCTATCACCTTTCAGCTGTTAGGAAAAAGAGAGTGAAAGAGAGAGAGTTATATCATTCAATCTACTTGAGTGTTTTTTTTTTATTTGCTTCAGAGAATGTGTTCAGCTCTTCAGAAAAGGAATTATGGAAGTCATTTTCTAATTCAGAGTCTATTTGAGGCCTGTTACTACAGGGACAATCGAGAGGTGACTCATCATGAGACAATTCTGAAGGCAATTTCCCTACACAGAATAATTTCTGATCTGCTGCTGAGTAGCTGTATGATCCTGGGAAAACCATTTTCTCCTCCTGAACTTAAGGTTTCTTACTGTTAAAAACAGAAGACTGGATTGGAGTTTGACTGTGTGACATACCCGTTTTGTAGGTAGTATTCTTGGTATCACTGTAATTAGAAGTTAAGGGAACTTCTGATCTTAGTGGGAAACCAAGGAGAGTATTTCATGGGACGAGAATCATTAACAGCATACACCAAGACCCCTGCATTTCTAAGTTTGCGTCATGGGGACCCCTCTCTGTTAAGCAGGTTCAACTGAGAGCAATACAGTTGAGCATATTACAATGAAGTACGCCAACATAACTGATTTAGGAGAGTCTGGCCACCAGCCTACACATAGATGTTTCTTTTGATGATACATATTTGTTTACCCCTTATTTCTTGGCTATTGTATTGGCTGGCATTTTATTTTGTTTCTGTGATTCTTCATAAAATGAGTAGTGTCAGGACCTATGACCAAGAACTCTTTTGCCTTTGATGTGCATGAGCTGCCATTCTTCTTTGAAGACAGAAATTCTTACTAGTAGGGTAATCTACTTGAACTGATTGACTTATCAATAGAGTGAATTTTTAAAGGGATGGTATTTCATGGTCTTTCGGTTAAAATATTAGGACTAATTGCCCCTAAATATTCATTGGTCACCTTCTCCAAAGTTGAAAAGACCTTACAAAATCATTTGTTTGGCGTGACACATGAGCTGTTTTGGCTGAAAAAGAATTTGGAGTATCTCAGGCAGATGCAGTGGGCGACCTTATACCTTCATTTATTTGACATTCACTTCTGCCATTTAGATGATCTCAGATTGATTTTGACATTTTCTTTTAGCATTCTCAGTAAGCTCAGCTTTGCCACGCACAGAATGTAGCTTTACACACATTGACACAAGTATAAAAAAAACTTTCTTTTTATGGCCGTTCCTCCATTTACCTGGTGGAAATAGAGCATGGCTAAGTGTTTACTAGTATGATTAGGAAATCTGTTTCCATAAGTTTCACATGTCTGAGCATCAGTTCTCTACACAGATGTTGTGAATTGAATTGTGACCTGCCTACGAGTTCAGATACTAAAAATGGAATTCTCAGCACATTAGAATGTGACTTTAGTTGGTGATAGGTTTTATGAAGACACGATTAAGATAGAACTTAGTCATTGAGGTGAGCTCTGGTATAATATGTCTGGAATCCTTGTAAGAAGAGAACATTGTAATGTAAATGCAGACAGCCCAATGCAGGACACAGGGCAAGCTGAATATTTACAAAGAGACATCTACCCATCCTCCAATCTCAGATGTCTGGTATCTAGAACTGTGAATTCATCATTTTTTGTTGGTTAAGACACAGTATGTAATACTTTGTTTTGATAGCTCTAGAAAAAATAATACACCTGCCCAAGTAGACTTTGAGGAAACCATACCTGCAGGAATGTACTCTGCATTTCAATGCAGATGCAACTGAATGCACAGAAAAATCTGATATCCCCAGAGTGCATAGTCATATACCTAGTAAAACCTAAGACCGAAGAAGAGAGGCTAGAAGTGAGGGTAAAGAGAGCTCATATTTATTCAAACATGCTTCCAGGGCTTGAATTGTGTTGGAAATATTGAAGCTCTAACCTCCAGTGCTTGAAAATGAGCCTCTTTTCAAATCTGGGTCATTATGGAAGTAGTTAGGGGGTGAAGTAATACTGAAACAGGGAAGCCCTTAAAGAAATCTTAATGAGTGTCTTTTTAAGAGAGGAGATTCAGGTACATGTAAGAGAATGAAGTTATGGAAAGAGTGTAGAGATCAGAGTGATGAGTCTACAAGCCAAGGGCCCCAAGAATGTCCACACTACTGGAATTACCACACAGGCCCAGGAATGATTCTTCCTCCGAGACCTGCCAGACTCAGTCTAGTCCAATGCTTACTTTCAGCCTTTTAGCCTCTACAACAGCAAGAACATCAATATCAATTCTTCAAGCAGTCCTGCTTGTGATGGTTAATTACTATGGGTAGTGAAAACTATTATACAAATCACTGTCTAAAAGTCTTAAAATCCTGCTACCCTCAGTGCTGAATTTGATCTTCCTAGATGGTAGCACTTTGATGATTCATTTCTTAAACCAGCCTACAAAGCCTGAGGGGACAGTAAAGACTTTGGAATAAATTATTTAAATATCTATTACATGCTTTTCAAAATCAATTGTAAAAGTTTTATCTTAATATTCACAAAGCAAATGTCAACACTTCAACTTCTGAAGCTCTTAGAACCAGTTGTGTATGAATAACAGGTACTTTTACCTAAATATGGTTGAATT
>NW_012274131.1:0-2545 GCF_000151885.1 Dipodomys ordii
CCGGAAGTGGCGCTGTGGCTCAAGTGGTAGAGCGCTAGCCTTGAGCTGAAGAGCTGAGGGACAGCGCCCAGGCCCAGAGTTCAGGCCCCACAACCGGACCAAAAAAAAAAAAAAAAGATTCCTAAAACTACAGGGTTCTAGGGCTGGACACTCCAAGGCAGAAGCTGTCCTCCCTGCCTGGACTTTGGGCTTCAGTGAAAGGCTGAGCTTAACCTAACACTCCCACCAGTTTGTGACATGAGATCTTACAGACAGAGGAAGGGGATGTGGCGGGGCCCGGTCTAGTGCCCATGGCTTTGGAACAGGAGACCTGGCCCTCCTGGAACCTGCCAGCTGCTCTTGAGCAAACATACCACTGCTGGGAGTTGAGGCTGTTGCTGCTCTTGCGCAAGATGGTGGGGGAGCTGGCCACCGACGCTCCACTTTCCTCGCCTTCTTCATCCTCCTCGTCATCCTCTTCCTGCTCATCCTCCTCTTCTTCCAGGTTCTGTAAGTGCTGCTGGCCACCAGGGTGCTCCTGTGCTCGCAGCTGCTGCAGCTGGTTCTGTGGGTGGGGTAGGTGGGCACAGAGAAAGAATGGCCTGTACCCAACAGCCCTCAAGTCTGCCCTGTCCATCCCCGGGTCACGCTGCTCTCACCTGGGCATTGTAAATGGCCTCCACCCAGCCACGGCACAAGGCCTGGCCACTGGCCTGGAATGTGTAGGCCCCCACAGCACTGTGGAACTCGTTCAGGTAGATGAGGAGGAAGGAGCCTGGTCATGGAAGACCCGTCTTAGTCTAAGCCAAGACCAAAGCCCCTGCCCATCACCGTCCCTGCCAAGGCTGCCAGGGGTCCTCACCGGGGTCCCGAAGCTCCCGGCACACGATCTTGTCCACCAACAGTGGTGGCCTGATGACCTTGGTCCTCTCTGCCTTCTTCACAGCCTTCGTCACCAAGAGCAAATCGGTGAAGAGGAAGCAGTACACATCCATCTGGGGTGGGGGAACAGGGGAGGCCATAGGGGTGAGGGCTGGGGTCCTGGGATCATTCTAACACTTTCCACAGGAAGCTCTGGGAAGCTCTTGACCAGCACAGAATGTGCCCCTCTCTGCCACTGTCACCTGTTGCTGCCTTTGTGCACTGCAGGCAAGCTCTCTGGTTACTACTTCCCTGACTACCCAGGCAGGAACCACAAGCTGCAGCCCAGCCGGGAGGTGCCAGGACAGATAGTACAGGGCAAGCATCAACGGGGCAGGGGCCCCAGTCACCTTGCTGTCCTTCCCCTCCTTCATCCGAAGGCTCCCCTCCAGCAGCAGCTGCCGTGTCTCCTCCGGGGAGGCGCCAGGGATGGGCACTGTCAGGTCCAGGTGCAGAAATTCTCTCAAGAGCTGGGGGTAGGGGTGTGTGTGTGGGGGTGTCAGAGCCCTCTCCACTTCAGCTGAGAGGCCCCAGCATCACGCCTGTCAGCATGGTCCAGCCGAGCTGGGCTGAAGGCCCTCCCCTAGACACGAGCCTACCTTGTCCACCTCATCGTTGGTCCCCTCCACCACCTCATAGGCGTCGATCCGACTCAGGACGGCCGCCAGCCGCTGCCGCTCCTGCCGCTGCCGCATGCAGGTGTTCACGTGGTGGATGAAGCGCTCCACCGAGCTGATCTGGGGACAGCGGACACGGGGCTTAGGCCCAGGGTCCAGGAGGGGCAGAAGGCCGTGGAGGGGCCTCTGCGCACGGCTCGAGTTACCATGGTGAGGACGGCCTCCTTCGCACGCGGCTCGTCCGTCTTCCTCAGCACTGACTTGAGCAGCAGCGGGTATTTGGTGAGCCGCTGGTGAGGTTTGGCCAGCATGTCGCTCAGCTTCAGCCTCTGGCACTGCTGGTGCTTCTCCGCCCACTGTACGGGGAGGCGGGGCTCCGGTCAGACCACGCCCAATCACTGCAGCTCATCATCCCAAAGGGCACGCCCACCCACTGGTGAGCATTGTCCACGCCCACGCCCCCAGTGAACACGCCCCCTGCTTCACCCAGGCCACGCCCCCTCCGTGGCGCCCACCTGCAGCAGCCCTGCACCTCCCTCCCCTTCCCCCCTCCCCCCCAGCCGCCCTCACCGTGAGGTAGGCGCGGAACAGGTCGTTGTCACGCAGCAGGCCGCGCATGTACTCCATGCAGCCCTCCTCCTCCATGCAGTACCGGATGTAAGGCTTGAACAAGGAGCCGAACTGACCCAGGGCAGAGCAACCAACACCGGTCACCGCGGGAGCCTCCAGGCCGGCCCGCCGGAACCAGGCTCTTCACCCCGCCGCCCAGACCACCCCAGGGGAAAGGCCAGCCCGGTACTCTTCTCTCCAGGTGGCCCCGCCCCTCCCGGAGGCCCCGCCCCTCCCGGAGGCCCCGCCCTACCGCCTTGAAGCCTTTGAGGAAGTCTCCGGGCTGCAGCGGCGCCCGCGTGCGCCGCGCCTTCTCCAGCACGGGCGCCATCACGCCGCCCCACAGCCCGCGGTGCAGCCGCGCGATTTCGGGGATGTTGCTGAACAGGCGCTCGGGGTCCACCTGGGCGGGGCGGGAC
>NW_012274132.1:0-2394 GCF_000151885.1 Dipodomys ordii
AAGGCCCTCAGCACCACATAAACAGAAAAAGCCAGAAGTGGCGCTGTGGCTCAAGTGGTAGAGCGCTTGCCTTGAGCTGAAGAGCTGAGAGACAGCGCCTAGGCCCAGAGTTCAGGTCCACGACCGGCAAAAAAAAAAAGAAAATAGGATAGATAAAAGAAATGTACTCCTTTTGGGCCTGGATGGATCAGGCCTGTAAATCTAGCTACTTAAGAGGCTGAGATCTTGGGATCGTGGTTCAAAGCCAGCCTAGGTAGAAAAGCCCATGAAACTCTTAAATCAATTAACCAGCAAAAAGCCAGAAGTGGAGGTAAGACTCAACTGGTAGAACACAAGAATTAAGTGGAAAAAGCCAAGTGAAATAAGGCTCTGAGTTCAAGTCCCAGTACTAGCACACATATACATGCCCTCCACCTAAAAAAAAAAAAAAAATTGTAGTGTTCACACAACATTCTTCTTTTTTTTTTTCTTTGGGTCCGGTCATGGCCTGAACTCTGGGTCTGGGCGCTGTCCCTCAGCTCTTCAGTTCAAGGCTAGCACTCTACCACTTGAGCCACAGGGCCACTTCCGGCTTTTTTTCCCCTGCTTATGTGGTGCTGAGTAATAGAACCTAGAGCCTCATGCATACAAGGCAAGTGCTCTACCACTGAACCACCTTCCCAGCCCCCACACACCATTCTTATATAACAAAAAGCTGTTTCCTGCATTATTTTCAAATGTCTCTCCAAAAATGCAAGTAGATGAAAAACATCATAACTATATGAATGTTGAAGGGTTTTGCATTTTTTTAAATGAGATAATGCCTCTGGTTTTGAGATTTTTGATATATACAGCTAAACTATCCTTCAAAAGAGTATTCAAAACTGGGTGCCAGTGACTCCCGCCTGTAATCCTAGCTACTCAGGAGGCTGAGATCTGAGGATCACAGTTTGAAGCCAGCTTGGGCAGACTCTTCCTCCAATAAACTACTCAGAAAAAGCCACAAGCCATATGGGGCTCAAGTGGTAGAATGCTAGCCTTGAGCACAGAGTCTCAGGGAAAGTGCTCAGGCCTTCAGTTCAAGCTCCATGACCAGCAAAAAAAAAAAAGAGTATTCCAGCTGAGCATAAATAGCTCACACTTGTAATCTTATCTGCTCAGGAAGCTGAGATCTGATTGTGGTTCAAGGCCAGCTTGGGCATGAAACTTTAAGACTCTCATCTCCAAGGAACTACCAAAACAACAGAGGTGAAGCTGTGGCTCAAGCAAAAGAGCTCAGGGCCAATGTTCAGGCCCTGAGTTCAAGCCCCAAGACTGGTGGGTACACAAAAAAACAAGTATTCCAGAGATTTTCCTTTTTTTTTTCTTTTTTTTTGCCAGTCCTGCCACTTCCGGCTTTTTCCATTTATGTGGTACTGAGAATGAAACCCAGGCAGGGCTTCATGCATGCTAGGCAAGCACTTGACCACTAAACCACATTTCCAGGTCATTCCAGAGTTTTTCTACAAAGTAGATAGAGATTAATTCTGTATTACATTGAAAGCAAAATACATTATATATATTTTTTATTGGTGGGGGGACAGTGGTAAGGATCGAACCTTGCACCTGTCAGACAAGCACTCTACACTTATCCAGCCTCAAAGCAAAACATTTTTTGAGTGTTACTGGAAACTGACTCTTCTAGTACGCAGCAATAAAATTAGCTGCACATAATTTTAAAGAATACTGTGCTTTGTTTTCTTCAAGACTTTACCAGGAGTTATTCAGGCTTGTGGTATTCCTTAGTCACTAATATACCTTGATCATTCCCCATTTGTACTTCTAAGATGCGAATGATAATGGGAATAACTATACAACTGGTGGGTGGAAATGGGAGAGAAGGGCTGGGAGAGAGGGAACAGAAGATACTGTACAAAAGAAAATGTATTCTTTACCTGACTTGTATAATTGTAATCTCTCTGTACATCACATTTATAACAATAAAGTAAGTTAATTTAAAAAAAAAGATATTCCAGAGGGGTTGGGGATTTAGCTCAGTGGAAGAGCACTTGCCTGGCAAGTACAGGCCCTGAGTTCAGTCCTTGGCTCTGTTAAAAAAAAAAAAGTATTCCAGCTGGTTGTAATGGCTCAAAACTGTAATCTTAGCTACTAAGAGATGGAGGATATAAGTTTGAGGCCAGCCAGGGGCAAAAACCAATATGCTGATATCTCAAAAATCAAGCTTAGGCTGGGCGCCAGCGGCTCACACCTGTAATCCTAGCTACTCAGGAGGCTCAGATCTCAGGATCACAGTTCAAAGCCAGCCTGGGCAAGAAAGTAGGTGAAACTCTTTTTTTTTAGGGGGGGGTGGTCCAGTCGTGGGGCCTGAACTCTGGGCCTGGGCGCTGTCCCTCAGCACTTCAGCTCAAGGCTAGC
>NW_012274133.1:0-1181 GCF_000151885.1 Dipodomys ordii
AAAATACTGTACAGAAGGGTTACAATTACATGGGTAAGATAATGAGCACATTTCTTATCAAGCATTGTAGCCTCCTCCTTTGTTTCCCCTTCCCATCCCTTCCCATCCTCCCCCACCCCCGTCCCCCCCACCAAAGTTGGTAAAGTTCGTTTTTCAACATAACAACTTGTACATCTCATTGTTGCAATGGATCCTCCTGTATCACTGTTTTAACGATTTGTTTTTTCCCTTCCCCTCCACATTCACCAACATCATATATAGTGAAAGCAGGGGTTATACCATGGGGGAGGGACATACAAAGCAACAAAGACATAATCTTATAAATATGTTTTTTCTAGTTATTTTTGAGACAGCATGGCCTTATTACTCGGGCATGCCCTTGAGCCCTGACTGGCTTAGTTCAAAGTTCCATGCTGGGATTACAGGTACAGACACAAAGTCCAGCTTCTCTCCATAGAGATGGAGTATCTCACACTTTTTGCCTGGCTGGCGAAAGGAACAGTGATTCTCCAGTTCTCAGTCTCATTAGTTGGTAGGATTACAGATGTGAGCCACCAGCCCCTGGTTATTAGAGAGACTTTTAAGAATAATAAGATAATGTGGGGAAGTAGTTACAATTAGATATATGTTTAAGAAAGAAGAATGTGTTTTTTATAACTACACAACGATGCAACACATAACAGCATTTTGATCCATGCTATATTGGAATCTGATCTCATACAATTATATGGAGTGGGAAAGTTCCTACAGACTAGTGATGTCATAACTGCATACCTCACACACACATCTGTGGGGATGTTGTTGTACACAGCCCAGAGCACTGCTAGTTGTGCAGCAGTGCAATTATGCACAGCACATAATACTCGGCAATAATGGCAAGGAACAACCTGCTTATTTATTAACTATTCTTCTAGCGCTATTTTAGGATGTGTGTCTACCTTTTATTTTATTTTATTTTTTGGGTCCGGTAGTGGGGCCTGAACTCTGGGCCTGGGCACTGTCCCTCAGCTCTTCAGCTCAAGGCTAGCGCTCTACCACTTGAGCCTCAGCGCCACTTCCGGCTTTTTTCTTTTTGCTTATGTGGTGCTGAGGAATCGAACCTAGAGCTCCATGCATGTTAGGCAAGCACTCTACCACTAAGCCACATCCCCAGCCCTGGAGTCAGTAGCTTGTATAGCTCC
>NW_012274134.1:0-1693 GCF_000151885.1 Dipodomys ordii
GAGGGGGAGGGAGGGAGGGAGGGAGGGAGGGAGGGAAGGAAGGAAGGAAGGAAGGAAGGAAGGAAGGAGAGAGGGAGGGAGGAAGGAAGGAAGGAAGAAAGGAAGGAGGAGGAAAAAGAAAGAAAAGAGAAAGGAAGGAAGGAAGGAAGGAAGAAAGAAAGGTCTTGGATTGATGGTTAAAGTGAGGTAGAATACACAGTTTATAACCTTACTGAAAATGTCATCTTGACTAATTCTTGCTAAAAATCCACAGAAGGTGATGGACACCAGAACTAGCCCAACTGCGTTAGAAAGGCTGGCTTTATCACTTCATAGATATTTGAGCTCCCTGTGTCTCAGTTTTCATATATTCTGTGTTCTACGGATAAAACTAGTTACTATCTGCAACTAAAAGCCAATATACAGCAACTACTATAAACCATTAGCTTAAAAAGTCAAACATCCATATTTCACCTACTAACGCTGAATGTCCAGCACCAAGTCTCAAGATGAGCATTTTAAACAAGCTCTGGGACTAGCCCCTATCCACTTCGGTGTTTATGCACTCCTGTGACAAGTCTATTTAACGCCACAGAAGATCCAGAAACATCTGGGGAGTAACTTGACTTTTATCTGGCAAACAGGCTGGGCTTAAACTCACTCTCCTCTCGCCTTCATTTCCTGAGTGCTGCATCATTATGCAGTGTGTTGATTAATTTGGATTGTCTCCCTTGAGTAGATTTAGAGATGCCTATAAAATTAGAAACACATGCTTCTGGGTGTATCCCTGAGGACAATCCAAGAGAAGGCTTACCTTGGGTAAGGGACATAACATCCAATAGACAGAGAGCCTGAAAGGAATGAAAAGGAAAAAAGGGGAATGCAGACTGGCGCAGGCTTGCTCTCTTACTCACGCTGCTTCCTAGCTGCCATGAGGTGAGCAGCTTTGCTTACCACATGTTCCCACACTCACACGATTAGCAGTGGATCTCTCTGACCACATATTACAACCTTGAGCCAAAATAAATCTTTCTTCCCTCTTAAAAATAAGATGAAAAAAAGGCTGGCATGCAAGTGCTTTGTAGTATATTTTTTTCTTTTCATCAAAGTAAATGAAGCTGGTCTTTCTCTTTTTCCTTCTTTGTTTCTTTCTTTCTTTTTTTTTTTTTTTTGGTGCCAGTCTTTTGCTTGAACTTAGGAGCTGGGCACTGTTCCTGAGCTTCTTTTGCTCTGAGCCAGCACTCTGTTTGAGCCACAGCTCTACTTTGGGCTTTTGGAGTGGGGGGAGTTAATTGGAGATAAGAGCTTCATGGACTTTCCTACCTGAGCTGGCTCCGCACCACAATCCTCAGATCTCAGCCTGTTGAGTAGTTAGGTTAAGAGGTGTGAGCCACCAGTGCCCAACCTAAGTTGTACATTCCATGGCTGTATTTTAGGAGGCAAGTCTCTTCACAATGGCTGAGATGATTCTTATACTGTGCATCTCCTTTGCTCCCTTGTTATGAGGGGAACTCTGTTATTGTAGCTGGTCTTCACCTCATCACATGTAAAGGCATTGTTGATAATACAGTGATTGTTGCAGCAGTTGTAAAGTTCGTTTTCGACATAACGACTTGTGCATCTCATTGTTGCAATGGGTCCACCTGAATCCCTATTTAAATGATTTGTTTTTTCCCTTCCCCTCCACAAATTATAACAACATCAAATACAGTGA
>NW_012274135.1:0-3997 GCF_000151885.1 Dipodomys ordii
AGAGAGGGAGGGAAGGAAGGAAGGAGGGAGAGAAGGGAGAGAGGGAGGGAGAGAAGGGAGAGAGGGAGGGAGGGAGGGAGGGAAGAAAGAAAATGAAATAAACATCAAACTTCTCCATATGCATCACCATTCACCTTTTGAAAAGTTCATCTAAAACTCCATGATTTCTCTTTAAGAAGAGTGAAAGATAAAGCAAAACCAAAAGGATGATAGAAGAGCCTTTTTGCCACTTCTCAGCTCTGTACTGACGTGAATAAGTTCATTGCAGAAGACTAGAAACTGAAGGAAATGATTCTTCCCTAAACTGTCTCTGTGGGCACACAAGCATAGAAGCAAAAAAAGAAAAAAGAGAGAGAGAGAGAAAAAAACATAAAAGTAAAACAATAAAATAATTGTCTCTGTGAGCACAAAATGCATAGAAGCCCCCAGGACACATTTTAGAGAAATGACAGCATGATGCTGCTGCTGCTGCTGCTGGAGGTGATTCTAAGACTAAGGGACCATCTGCATTTCCCTTGCCACAGTTCCTATGGCTCCAGTGGTGCTTCCAGTGCTGCCGGGTTCCCTGGCCTGCTGCAATAAACCTCAACTGGAAAGCATCAGCCCCCAGCTATTCACAGCAACAAGGTCCCTTTCTTCCCCTCATCCTCTCTCCACCCAACTGCTATCCCTACTTCACCTGTTGGCATTTTCTTATTCCACTCCGATTCCCTGTCTCCTTCTCTCTCTCCGTCTTCCTCTTTCTGTCTCTGCCTCTATGTGTCTAGCTGTCTGCCTCTCTCTCTCTTTCTCTCTCTCCCTCCGTCCCTCCCTCCCTCTCTCCCTCCTCTTCATCTTGGCATGTTCCACTCCATAGTCCTGCTCACCCTCCAGTTCTGGTTGTTCTATCATAGTGGAATAAGCTAGCATCAGGTCAGGAGGCTCAGACACTTCCCTAGTTCTTCTGAAATGATGGGCAATCCACTTCACCCTTCTGGGACTGGCTTCCACATGTCAAGAATTTAAGGGCTTGAGCCAGCACACCCTGAAGAGTATTCTTTTCTCCTTCAACTCCCATCTAGTTACCTTTGTACGTTTTTACCGCTTTTCTTGTTCCAGCTGACTCATCTATCCACCTGCCCCATTCCTCTTCTCCACCCCTCAGAGTTTAGGACCAATCCCCCATTAGTTTTCTCATGGTAGCTTCTCTACTATGGACTTCCAAAGTGGTTCTTATTCTTTTTTTTTAATAATAAGGTATTTTTATTGTGAAAATACCATACAGAGGGGTTACAGGTACATGAGAGCAAGGTAATGAGTACATTTCTTATCAAGCATGGTTGCCTCCTCCTTCATTTCCCCTTCCCATCCCACACAGAAGACAAAATGACCTTCACATAGATAGATGGGGTTGCTCTTTCTTCCACACTTCTCTTCAGAGCAACTACTACTGTCTAATCAGACCTCTGTTTACTCAGTCTCTTGATGTGATTGTGCTTGTTTATTGTTGCTTTCCCTCGATGGAGCTGAGGTTCCATGAGGGAGGAATCTTGTTATCTTCACTCTGTACCCTACTTGAGTGGACCAGCACTTGGATGGAGTGTTCTCTCAATAAAAGTTCAGCAAGAAACCTTCCTTCATCTTTGTACCCACTTTTCCCATTCTTGAGACTGTTTTCTCATAATCACACATTTTCTTGCTTAGAAACACCTCTGCCTAATCAAGCATGGTAACTCAAGCCTGTAATCCTAATTACTTGGGAGGCAGAGATCAGGAGATCAAGGTTTGAAGCCAGTCTGGGCAAAAAAAGAGAAGTTTGTGAGATTCCACCTCCACCAATGACAAAGCTTATGTGGTACAAGGCAAAGAAAAGAAAGTTGTTTAAGAAACATATATTAGAGCTTTCCAAAGTCTGTGGTTGTTTCTGAGGGCGATGTTTGCAATGGTTGGTTTCTTTAAAACAACACTTTGTAGTAGGTAGTGTTGATATGATAACAAAGCTGAGTTTTAGAGCGACTGGTTGGCTGGCTCAAGGACATAGAGAGAGTGGGAAGCCAGCAAGGACTTGAATGAAAGAAGTACAACTTCAAAACCACTTCATAAATGTTATCCCTTCCATTCTCTAGAATGGAGTGTTAATGTTAGAATACTAATATACCTTTTTAAAATCATAGCACTTGTTCATATCTGATGTCTAACTTCTGTTTTACAACTATTCTGTGGCTATTCCCTTTACTCCCATATTGGCAATATTTCTATTGGTAACAAAATCATGTCTGTCCTGCTCACTGAACTCACCCAGTGCTCACAGCAACATCTCATATGTAACCGACATACATCAATATTGGCTCAATGAATGAGTTATTGGACTATTGGAAGGTGGGATATAATGGAAATGATTGCCCATCCTGCATATAAAACTCACTTTTTGTTGATGAAAGTTTCTCAAAAGTACTAGTGTTGAGCCAGATGGGGATGGCTTATACCTGTAATTCTCATTACTCTGGAGGCTGAGAGCAGAAGGATTGAAGTTTGAGGTCAACCTAGGCTGAAAAGTTTATGTGACCCTAACTAAAACTTAACCAGCAAAAAAGGACTAAAGGCATGGCTCACCATTAGCGTGTCAGCCTAGCAACCTCAGAACCACCACCACAATAAAAAAGGACCAGTAGTGGCATGTCTTTGTCCTATGAGAGTATATTTGATTTTTGCAAATAGTACAAGCCATTAAAAGCACTGTTTTCTCAAGAAGAACATATCATAAAGCATACTCTTGTTGCTTTTCAAGTAAATATAAACATGAAAATGTGGAGAATTACAAAACACAAACCAATTTTATTGAATATGGTTATCAAAATATAAAATTACAGTACAGTAACTTATTTGCTTCTCTAAAAACACTAAGTAGCAGAAGCTACAAATGGCTAATACCTAAAATGCAAAAACAAAAATGTGTGATAAAAATAAAACATGAAGGGCTGGGAAGGTGGCTCAGTGGTAGAGCGCTTGCCTTGCATGCATGAGGCCCTGGGCTCGATTCCTAACCACCACATAAGCAAAAAGAAAAAAAGCTGGAAGTGGCGCTGTGGCTCAAGCGGTAGAGCGCTAGCCTTGAGCTGAAGAGCTGAGGTACAGCACCTAGGCCACATGACCGGACCCAAAAAAATAAATAAAAATAAATAAAATAAAATAAAACATGAAAAGATTCAGGATTTCTATTGGTGACAAAAACCATAGATGAAAGGGGAAAACCAAGGAATAGGTAACAATGCTCAATAGGAAATGTACTCATTACCTTACTCATGTAACTGTAACCCCTCTGTACACAATTTTTACAATAAAAATGTATGTAAAAATCATAGATGATACTCAGTTTTTCATAATTAAATAAAACATTAAATTCCACAAAGAGGTTAATAAAAACAAAGATACCATTTCCCTCACCCAGTTCTACAGGTACCTTGAATTTTATGCGTAAACTCTCTAAACCTCAAATGTTTAAACTCTACACTGAGAATTTTAAATAGCAGCTAATTCCAAAGCTAACTGCTTAAAGAGGATACTCTTTATTTGGTGAATAAGTTCTGACATATTTGATTTTTTAATTCAGAGCCACAACTTTCTAACTACCAGTGATGAACAGAGCTACCATTTTAATAAAGTTGCTCAGTATCTTTCACAAACAAATAAAAAGTGATGTCTTGAAATTTTAACCCTTGACAATTGTGCTTTTATTACTTTAATTTTTTATTTAAGATATTAAAGTAGTGCATTCACAAAATTTGAAAACTTAAAAAGTGATAAAATAACTGAACATACCTCACTCTACCTCTGTTCATGGTCACTTTATTCACTGTATTTTTTTTTTGAACTCTGGGCCTGGGCGCTGTCCCTCAGCTCTTCAGCTCAAGGCTAGTGCTTTGCCACTTGAGCCACAGCGCCACTTCCGGCTTTTTCTGCTTATGTGGTGCTGAGGAATTGAACCCAGGGCCTCATGCATGCAAGGCAAGCACTCTAC